>NC_079508.1:53750019-54052868 GCF_030052815.1 Hevea brasiliensis
TGATTTGGAGAAAGCTTATGATAGTGTTTCAAGAGAGGTCTTATGGAATGTGTTAGAACAAAAGAGGGTATCTATTAAATACATACAAGTATTGAAAGATATGTATGAAGGAGCAACTACTATTGTGCGCACAGTGAGAGGGGATACAAGAGATTTTTCGATCTCAATTGGATTACACCAAGGATCAGCCATAAGCCCTTACCTTGTTACATTAGTTTTAGATGAAATGACGAAAAATATACAAGAGAGTATTCCTTGGTGCATGATGTTTACGGATGATATTGTTCTGATAGATGAGACACGAGAAGGAGTCAATAGAAAGCTAGAACTTTGGAGAAGTACTCTAGAGTCAAAGGGTTTTAAGTTAAGTAGAACAAAGACAGAATACATGCATTGCAAGTTCAGTGAAGGCCAAATTGGTGATAGGGAAGGAGTTAGTTTGAATGGAGTGGTACTGTCCCAAAGTAATCACTTTAAATATCTAGGCTCAGTCCTTCAAGTAGATGGGGGATGTGAGGAGGATGTTAGTCATAGGATTAAAGCAGGATGGTTGAAGTGGAGACATGCCACGGGAGTTTTATGTGATCGTAAGATTCCCAATAAATTGAAAGGAAAATTTTACCGTACAGCCATACGACCGTCTATATTATATAGTAGTGAGTGTTGGGCACTGAAAGAGTCGTATGCATCTAAGATAAGAGTTGCAGAGATGAGAATGTTAAGGTGGATGAGTGGCCAAACTAGACTAGATAAAGTCCGTAACGAGAGTATTAGAGAAAATGTTGAGTAGTGCCAATTAAAGATAAGTTGAGAGAAGGAAGATTGAGATGGTTTGGTCATGTGAAGCGTAGACATACGGAGGCTCCAGTTGGACAAGTAGAACACATTAGGTTAGAGGATGGAAAGAAAAAAAGGAGTAAACCTAAATTGACTTGGAGGAGAGTAGTACAACATGACCTAGAAGCATTACATATTTTTGAGGATTTAACCCAAAATCATTTAGAGTGGAGAAAGCGAATATATATAGCCGACCCCAAATTTTTGGGATAAAGACTTAGTTGAGTTGAGTTGATTTGAGTTGAATAAACTATTATGAAATTGTCAAAAATATAAAGTTTTACCAACCATCCAAAAGAAAGTACAAGAGTAGTCCACTTTCAAGTTTCAACACAGCCATTAGTTGAAAAATAGGGGCAAAGCAATCAATCAGGTATAAACTGTCTCATTGAAAAGTACTAATTGGCCAAAATGACTGGTTCATCAAAGTTCTACAAAATGGACACACACACATCAGTCCAACAAGAGGAGCAGATTTAACTTACACACACCAGTTTTTATGCAAGCCATCCAATCATGAGTTCTTAAGTGACAAAATGTGCAGAAGACATCTCTCACACACACACACACACACACACACACACACACACACACACGCACATCCATGAAAAGGTCTTACGAGAACTTTAGAAGTATCATACCCGAGTGTCATCTGATCCAGAAATCAAGAGCGAACCCGTACTATTCCAAGCTATAGTGTTGACACAACCCTGATGCCCCTGTTATAGAGAGGGAGAAAAATAATGAGATAACAATTTTATTGAAATGAAAATTAGTGGTCTAAAAAGTAACAAATGCAAAATTTATGAAGACAGCTTAAACATTATCCAACTAAATTCAGAAGCCAATTAAGAGGTAAATGATATTCTTCACAAGGGCAAAATTACTACTTGTAAAAGTATAAGATGATACCTCGTTCCACTTCAGCAGACATTTTTTGATCTAAACAATATACTTTCAGAATGCAATAAGATGCAAAAGAAATCATGGCAAAAATAATGAGAAATTACATTAAAAAAATGAATATATACTTCTTAAAACCATACCATCAGCAATCCAACATTAAATATTCATATCTAGACTAACCTCCAATTCATTTTCCTGGGAGAGTCTTCGTATCAGCGATGAATGCATTTGTAAACTGTGATTGATGTCCTACATAAATAACAAAGCATTTCTCTTAGTATAAATCCATAAGAAACATATACTTACTTGTACTAATGTGAAAGCACTCACTGCCTTAAAATTGGATTAAAAAGACATATCAATGATTTTTATTAAAACGACAAACACAAATTAAAAATTAAAAAAAAAAGAAAAAAAAAAACTTAAAACCAAAAAGAAACTTCATCCCCATTCTCTCTACTCCCAACTTAATTTCTATAAAATGACCAAAAGAAAATTTTGAGAAAAACTCAATAGGAGTGCACTAAATCTTGTACCATGTTATTTGACATTTTACTTTATTAGTGGATAAACATTGTCTTAGAGATTAAAATACAAAGCCTCTACCTTCCAATTTAAGTGAAAAGATTCTCCCGTGAGAGACATTCTTCTTTGACCATACCCAATTTTCTTCCACACCCTTACCCATAAACAATCCACGAAGGGGAAAATTTTTTGAATATATAAAAAACTCTTCTTCTCTGGCCACCAATCCTCAATTCCAAATACTTTCATTTAAAATTTCATTTAAAATTTCATTTATGTAACTTTAAACACAGGTATCAACAAAATGGGATTCTAAAGAGCAATGCCGAATTATTATTTCTCAACTTACACTCCGCCAATGACCAGATACGCTCATTTAAAACATGATAACAATGATATAAGCTCAATTCGAAAATGCTAGCTTCAACCACCAAACTGCATTTGCATCCGGTTACACTTTGTTAAGTCTACTCAAACATTAACTTCCAATTAAACTATCTCAATCAGAAAAGGAAATTGAAAACCTAAACATTCATAACCACAAGCACACACCACCAAAAAAATATCAAACAAAAGAGGAAAACATAAAATTCTAATTAGATAAAAAAAAACTTCAAACAAAAAAAAGAACAGTAAGAGAGAATACATGGCGAGCATGGAAGTATCTGCTCCCGAGCAAATTACAGATATTGCCGTCGGGAAAACCGTAAGAATCCATTTTTCTGCTTCTGCTTGAAGCCGCAACGAAAATCCCAAAACCCCAACCTCGATCAAAATTGAATTGACTGATTGATTGATCACTCTGATCAAAGCTATAGTCGTGAATGATAGAGTCGGTTTAACGATGGTAATGCTCAGGTACGGTTACGCCAGTGGCACTTTCCCTATAGCGAGGGGTTTCTGGGCCAGTGCTATGTCAATAATAAAGAGGGAAACCTTATTTTATTATGAATTAATTTATTAATTAGTGCGGTGAGCCTACTTAATTAATATTATCAAAATTTAAATTTATCTTAAAATTAAATAAAATTTATTTTAAATTATTTAAAATTTATTTTAAAATCAATTATTATTATTAAAAAAATAAAATTTATTTAATTTTATATATTTTAATTAATATTTATATTAAAAATTATTTTAATTAATAATTTCTATTTTAAATTTTTAATAATTTTATAAAATATTTAAATTTTATTTTATATAAAATAAAATATATAAAAATTTATAAATATTATTATAAAAAATATATATTTTATATTTAATTAAATATTTATATAAATAAATTTAATAATAAATATCAATATGTTGAATCTCTAAATTTGATTTAAATTTATTATAAATATTATTTTTTAAATTTAAATTTATTTTAAATTTAATTATATAATATTTAAGTTTAATTATACCTATACACCTTCGACCCATTGTCATCCCATAGGAGTGCCTTCGGGTGCATTGGTCATCAATTTCTACAATTTTCTTTCTTCTTCTGCTGTAGATGAAATGGTTCTGCGACATCAGGACCAGCATTTTGCCGTTTTCCGTATCAATTAAGCACCGTCGATGTTTTGATCAACGGTTGTACGTCATTTTCTAAGAAGATATGGGTTGTGGGACCTACGTGTCACTTGTGGATTGGATCTAGTACAGCCCAAGGAACAAAAAGCTCGGAAGAATTTGGGCCCAAGAATCTTCAAAGCAAACCGCGTGCCCAAATCTTTCTTTTATTTTAGTTATTTACTGCTCGGTGAATTTTATAATTATTTTATTTAAGCTTTGCATATTTTATTTATTAAATTTTATATATAATAATTGCTTTACAGAAAATATATTAAATTAAAATAAAAATGATGATATTTCATAAAAATTAAACATATAACTCTGATTTTTTTATTAAGTTAATATAATAAATATTATTTTACAAATACAAATTTCATAACGTTAAAATTTTTTTAAAAAAAATTACTTTATTAATAATTATTTTTAGATGAATTGTTAAATTTTAATTTAATAATAAAATAAAAATAAACTAAATTAAAAATAAAGCACCAAAGAAAGACACCGAAAAGCAAAGTTATCGTAATGAGGGACCACTTCAGCATCGGTTATGAATTTAGATTAGAAAATTACGGGCAAATTTTAATAACTATTCCTAAACTTATATGATTTTAACAATACAATCCTTAAACTTTAAAACGTAACATAAAACCCCCTAAACTTTTAAATTTTACACAATAAAATTCCTCTAATTTTTCAATTAAAAATTGATGTGAACAGCTCCCGCATGGTTCTTAGTCAACATTTCTCTCTTCTCTTTTATTCAAATTGTAAAATAATTCTCTCTGCACTTAAAAATTCATTCTATTTACACTGAAAAAAAATGATTCAATTTACATATAACTCGAAAGAAAAAAGAAAAATATTGACTAAACTCCACTTTAAAACTGTTTATGTCAGTATCTAACTGAAAAATCGACAATTAGATATTAGAGAGATTTTACTATGCAAAATTTAAAAGTTGAAAGAGTTTTATGTTACATTTTTAAATTGAGGGACTATAATGTTATATTAGATAAGCTCAAAAAAGATTGTCAAAATTTATCCGGAAAATTACTTGCAACTCATTTAGAGGTATGAAGTTGATACGCAATGAGAATATGATAAAGTAAAGCAGCTTTGAACCCTTTTCTCAAATATAAACAATTTGCCCTAAACATTAAGGAAAGCAATTCTTGTTTCTCATGCCAACAATGAGAAACCCTTTTCATAGAATTTTTGGTAACGTTGCATCACATTTTCATCTTCAACTGGAATACATTACCCCCAATCCATGTGCATTTCCCTGTTTTCTCATTTTTCTTCATTTGGAATTTGAATCCTAGAAATTAAAATCCCAAGTCTATTCCGTGGATTTAAAATTATCTGACATTCATTCACTTTTCCAAACCGATGCTTTTATTCAACTAGCATAGTGCATTTACGTATAGAAAGATAAGTCATCATCTCAAATCCAGTGAAAAAGACAGACCCACAAACCATGAAGCAAATGCAAATTTCTTATCCCAGATTTCACCATGGAGTGTAGCTTTAGCAGGAATCCAGAGCACCAAAAATCACATGGGCTTATCTTCCGAATGATGCAACGCCATGGTCCCCTCCCAAAAACCATTATTTCCAGAGGCCTTTAAAGTTTTTGAACCATTCCATGGAGAAAAGGGAATCACTCACGCTTACCATCTCACATCGCTGTCTCCATACTACAAATATGTGCATGCCACATGTGTACACAGGCATAAGACAACAGAAAAACCATGCAAATTTATATTACATCCAACCAACCAAATCCAGTCACTAGATACAGAGCCCCATGAGCTTCAAGGAAAACAAGTAGACAAACATGCATGTTCTTCCACAATCAAATTATAACACCCATCAAAAAGAAAGGAAGCCAGTCCACCGGTGACAATGCCTCAGAAGAAACATGAAATGGCAAATCAAAGGTCCCCAGGAGGTTTGCCAGGATGAAATATGAAGGAGGGCCTCACTCGTGCACTGTTACATAAAAAAGTGGCAACCCTACAAAAGAGAAATAAAATGACAAGAACACAAAAAGGGAGGAAAAGTGAAGGTTGGGTCCCAAAACACCCAAGCAGCGTGCGTTCACCCTCCTTCCAAAAGGGGGGCCCTCCAAAATAACCAGTCTTCTTATTCACACAGCCATTCTCCCACGCCCAGGTGTGAGTGCTACTTTATCACGGCCCTAAGACACGGCTTAATGATTCAACTTCTTACTTTATGGGACGTATTATGCTGCATTGCCTTTCTCTTTACAAGGACCATAGATGATATTGACAATCAAAGCTTACTGATTTCGAAATCAATCATTGATTATAGACTACAGTACACGTTCCATGATCCTCACCTCTCTCTTTCCAATTTGCACATCGTTTGCGAGAAACTCTTCCATATTGAGCAAATCCTTCCTTCATGCCCAGTGCATGTTCACCTGACTTATTCTGTTCACACCATTAACTTCTAATAATTAACAAGTAACTAATAAACCTAGTACAGCAACTAGTATTACTTAAAGTTTTGCCACTCATGAAGCATCAAGTCCTAAAGCTTTTGCTTTGAGCTTCAAGGATTTCAAGTAATTAATAGCTTCATCGAGAACAACAGTTGCATCCTTGCCCTTTCCACCTGGAATTATGTTCTGCAGAATGCTCACAGTCTCTCGTATTCTTTCTTTTCTTATCCTTTTCTTGGTTGGTTCTGAATTCATCTCACCTGAGGTCCAATCCAAGCCATCTTCACACCTAGATTCAGCATCATCCTCAAACTCGCAACTTCTGATGGGTTTCATAGAACTAGCAGTGTCCATTAGTGCAGGTAAAACACTGTAACCACCTTCAAACAGTTTTCGCTTTTTAGTTGAACCATCAGAACTTGCAACCTCTTCTATGCTTCCCTCAAACCAATCTTGATTATTGTGAGCTGTCATTGTACTAGGTGAGTGACCTGTACTGGTAACTTCATCATCATCAGTGGAATCACTATCATCATCCGAGTACAGCAAAGCATTCAGTTCTTCAGTGTCCTCATGCATATCACTTTGTAATTCAGTATCATTTTTTCCTCCAAATTGGTTAGCTGAGATAGCCTCTAAATGAATATTTTCCTTAGTCCCATGATCTTCCCTCTTCAAATTATATGCAGCAATTGGATTTGGACTCCACGAAGTAAAGCACTGGACAGGAGCCCCAGTACCAGAACTAAAGATCAGAGTTGTTTGATCACCTGACTGATCAAAAACCAGGAATTTCTGCTGATGACAACCAGGCTCTACCTTGGGTGCAATGGCCTCCTTATGATCGACACAAGGGACAGTAACAAGTTTTTCTTTGAGACCAGAGTTCAAAGCAGGCATGAAAGCCTGTCGGAAACAAGGCAAACGGTAAAACCAACCATGAGGCTCCTCTGCTTGACCAACATGCAAGTGAGATAGCTCAGGGGGTGGATATACAGGTAAAGTCCCCTTTATAGAAACCATGTCAGTGCCAGAGTTCATAAATGAAGGGGCTGTATACTGCTGCCCCAAGTTATATGGAGCACCCAAATAATTCAAATTCGGCGATTGCCAATCAAATTGTTGCTGATGAAACCAGGATCCCCAGTCCTCACCCATCCAACTATAACAATCACCTATACTACAAGAAGGAAAGCGATTTTACAGTTTGCACTACAGAAAATCCAAAGAAATTACAGCCAAATTTTACAGAGACAGATAAAACATACCAGAAGGATTTCTGCAGTAATAAAAGAGGCAGTTCACTTGCTGTTTCTTTCAGTAATAATAAGAAAAAAAACAAAAGACTCCAGCTTAACTTGAAAACAGTGGCCCAAAAAGTAAATCTACGTGACAGGTTTAAGCAAATGACGGAAATATTCAGCCTGGCAAAAATCCAAGGAAAAAAAATCAGCAAAAGAAAAGCATAGCATAAACTTTACTACCATTGTCAACAACAATGAGGAGACCAAGGAATCTCATTAACAAGAGAATACTAATTGATCAGTGCAACGTATATGTACAAGCGAATCTGATTCTTGTAGAAAGACTGATTCAAGAATAAAATTATCTTTCACTAACCTGGCAATCTTGAAGAGGATGAAAGCATGCTATGACTCTAACTATAATGGTGGCACTCCCAGCAATCCCATTTTCGTGTTTTAATGCCCGAAAATTTGTTTGGCTCGCTGCTTGGCACACCATAACTACTTCCCAACCCTTCAATATGATGGAAACAACAAGAATACGATCTTTCCTGGGGGCAGTGAACTGAAAGCTTGCAATCTGTGTAGACTAGGCAATATCAATCGAACAACAGAAGACCAGATTGATAGACAACAATAAGATGCTCAATACAAGGAGCCGGAGAGAGTAGACCAATAAAATAAAATAATCACTGGGATTTATTGCCAAGTAAGAGAATGAGAACAATTGGACAAAGATAAAAGATGGATTCCCTTACTCAGCTAATCTGGCGGACATAGCAGGGAATGACAATGAAAAAAGTGGATCCCATGGAAACTAACTGGACAAAAACAAGCTGCAGAATTGGAGGGTATGCTTATTGGAAAAGAAAATTACAGGATTACTCTACAATAGAGGTTCAAGGAGATAACTTTCCTATACACATCAACAGAAAGACTAAAAAACCACCGCATACTGTTTTTCTTTGCCAAAAGATCGCCACTGCTGTTAATTGCACCAATACCACTTCAAGGACCCTGCAAGAGGGTTTACAAATCATTGAAAAAACCACATGCAAAATTTCCAGGAAACTATAATATTAGATCTTATTTCTGTGATTGAGAAACGAATAAAAGACACACAAGTTCGGTAACAAGAATAAATAGGCACTATATAATCATTGAATAATGAAGCTCCACTGCTTAAATTAAAAGAAAAAAAAAAAAAAAAAGAGGAGTTATTGTGAGAAATTTTTTGGTCATCCTCAGATTTCTCAGCTGACCAAACAAAACGAATTCAAAATACCAAAGCAAATTCAGCTTCATGGTTTACAGCTATTTGCGTGCAGAAAGTTAGCCATTCATATTTAGCAGAAGGATCTCACTTTTACCCAATAGATTATAGATGAAAATATGGTCTAAAGAAGTAACAGAACAAAAGCAAAGCATCTTACTAGAAAATTAGCAGGGAAAAATAAACATTAATTGGAAGGAAAAGGACAGAAAAGAGTGGTTGAGAGAGAGAGAAACAGAGAGAAATTCAGATAAATGGGAATAAAAAAATTGAAGCTGAAACCATCAAAAGTGAAGGAAGAAAGGAAAAAAGCCGAAAATTTAGATCCGAAATAAACAGAAAATCAAAACCCATTAGCCAAAAAGGATGATTCAGTCAAAATATCAGCAAAGAATATCAACCACACAAATCAACATAAAGCCAAAGAGAACTTACAGTGAAAAAAGAACCCGATTCAGTCCAAGAATAAACCTTCAAGCCACCCAATTCCACAAACCAAATAACCAGATCAAGCACAGCACAAGCAGACACTTAAAAACAGCTTCAGCTTCACAGTTGCAGATAGAGAGAGAAAGAGAGCAATCAAAGTGGAAACATTGGGATGCACGGAAGCTAAGGTTATATAGAAACCAAATTGACAGGAATGTCCTGGGCCTGAACAATGGTGCTGATGGCAATGGCATTAAAAAAATAAATAAAAGAAAAAGCGAAAGCCTCATACGTGCGTGCGTGCGTGCGTGAGGAGTGCACGCAAGGTATTAGTGTACAATGATGATGCACCGTAACATAACCCCTCTCTCTCTCTCTCTCTGCGTGTGGGGTGGTAGTATTATGAGTCATGACCTTGGGTTCAAATCCAACCCCAGAAGCGGACCCTAGTTAAGTTAATCTAGTTGGACCAGAACTCTGGTCTTGTACCTTCTATTCTGGACCATTTCCATCATGATTCACGCCGATTCTAATTTCCATCTTCATCAACAAAAATAAAATAAAACCTACATTTTTACAATCTAGGGCAAAAACTAATTTTGCAAAATGAAAATGAAGAAGATTATTAGAAAGGGATGGAATCCTATGCTTAACATGAACACCAATAATTTGATTCTTGAC
Organism: Hevea brasiliensis; assembly: GCF_030052815.1. Classification (NCBI taxonomy): domain Eukaryota; kingdom Viridiplantae; phylum Streptophyta; class Magnoliopsida; order Malpighiales; family Euphorbiaceae; genus Hevea; species Hevea brasiliensis. The sequence continues at coordinate 53,759,939 of NC_079508.1, forward strand.
CGTTCAAACATATGATTATAGAAAGATGATGGGACCCAATTGATGAGCATTGGGCACATGATATTTAAAATCAACACTACACCTGACAATAATATATCTTGATATATAGTATAGATAAATGGTAAAAATAAAAAGGGGCATATAGACCCATTGGCCCCTCCATGGAGTACAATAATGCTTTTTATTAATGTGATATGTGGATGTGTCAAGACCATCAAAATAGTTATCAATGAATTGGACCAACACATTTATGAGTTTTCAGTACATTTCATTTACAGCCTCTAATCATTTTCTCTAACTAACATTCAAATGTAGTGACATTTTTTCTCTCCTTTTTTCACTTCTCAAAATTAAAAAATAATAATAATAATAATAAATTAAAATGTACATGAACGTTATGTTATTTGCACATAAACTTAATTTTATTACTAATCAAAGCATAATTAAATAATCACCCACCTAATTATATTGGAGTCATATTTAAAATTAGAAAATTTGGAATTTAAATTCCAGTAAAGCTAATTATATAAAAAGTAATAATAATAATTACAGTTTTTCATAAGATGAGGGACTAGTTTAGGGAAAATAATCCAAATTAAGGGACCATGTCCCCTCTTTCATGTAATATGTTAAAAGTAATCAAAGCATGACTAGAAAATTTGGAAAAGGGAGGAGAAGAGCCGTGGAAAGACAGGGTATGCCACAAGCTACAAATTACAAAATAACAATAATAAAGCAAACCCATGATTTAATCACCTGAAGGATATCTGGTGAACAGGTAAGAATATCCAATGCCTCTAATAATATTTGCAATTTAAGAATAAAAAATTGTATAATAATATGCATGCTTTCATACCCTTTTGTTTGGAGCGGAGGGAACATTAGTAACCCATGCTTTAATCAGTAATCAAACTCCCTAATCTCTCCAATACCATTGGGTCTTCCCTTTTGGTGGCACTTCAACAACAGCCACTCCTCCAATATATACAAAATGAGATGTAAAGCAAAGGATTCCTCCACGGCCTCTTTTTTTATAAAATTTTAGTGTTATTTATTTATTTATTAATAAATATATCAAATAAATCAATAAGTGCTTCATCCCAGGTAGTTTTATCTATAATGTTAAGAGTTCAAATCATAGAGTTATCAATATTAAGATAGTCTTACCTAAATATCACTCACAATCTGAGCGTAAAAAAATAACCTTCATTAGATTTTTATATATTTTTTTCTATAATTTTAATCATATAGATGGTAAACTTGAATTTAAATATTTAAAAGGGTATCAGAAGATAATCAAATAATACCAAAATTATTTAATGTAGGTGTTATTTAAATTAAATCATCACAGCATGCTTGCTTTGTATTATCACTTTTGTAATTAGTTAAGTTATTCTTTCAATGATTTGAAAGAGTTTCTTTTTAGGAGTGTAATGCCTAATGAACCAATAAGCATAGAGAAATGACATGAGAATGGTGGTTGTGGATTGACCACTTAATTAACTAATAAAAAGTGTTATGGGTTTGTTTTTGTTATATATATATATATATGTAAAATAAATCTTAATAGATCATAACAATCATAAATATAATGTGAATCATAAACGTAAGATTCAACTATCACCCTAATAATGGATATTGAATAAATAAATTCTTACAGATATAGAAAGCGTACCTGATGCGGAGTTTTACTTTAGTCATGGCAATAATTTAGAGAAACCATTTGATTCAATAAACTGATTTCTTCCTCTTTACTCTTCTTAATTTACACACAAGATTTTAGCGATTGAAGACTTTCTTGAGATGACCATAATATCTCTGACTTTATGAAATAGAGTATGTGTAACCTTATGGATAAAGAGATGATCAGCTTATATATATATCGAAAACTTAATCTGATACGTTCATCAAGTATCCTTATACAATTAGAATTATGATTTACTTTAATTAGAGTAATCCTTATACAATTAGAATTATGATTTACTTTAATTAGAGTAATCCTTATAAAATTAGGATTTGTATTAATTAAAATAAATATCAATTAATATTGGACCACATTAGAGAAATTAATTTTGGCCCATATGTAATATTAATTACTGAATAAAATCTTACATTCTCCCACTTGGTACAATAATTAAGTGATATAAATTTTAATAACATAAACATTAGGCGTGCATAAAATAAACAAATCATTTCCATAATATACTTCATAATTACCTTCTTATAATAAATTATTAAGTATGGATTATAGCGGTTGCACATTATTTAATCACATACTTCCTTCCATATACCACAATACTAGCAACTTACCATAGTAGGTACATAATATATATATATATATATATATATATATGTTTATCACATCATGGTCCATAATAATGTCTCAAAAGACTTTTCCTATTATCATTCACTCAAAATATTATGTGTACACAATTATGAGAAATATGAAATACTTTAATGTATATCAGAAACACATCAATGAGCTTAGAGTGTCAAAGCCAATACATTATACATTAATACAATCAAGACCCATTATAAGAAAACATTATTTAACTGTCTTATGTTGCGAACCCTTAATTAACGGATCTGCTATCATAAGATCAATACTATTATGCTCAATAGATACTATTTATTTCTGAATTTTCTCCTTAACAATAAAATACTTTAATTTCATATGCTTGGTACCTTTGGCAAATTTATCATTTATGGAGAAAATACTATTACGGAATTATCAGAATGAATTCTCAGCGGCTTGCTAATGGTGTCGACTACCTCAAGTCCTGAGATAAAATTCCGCATTCATAATGCATGAATTATAACTTAAAAATATGCCATAAATTTTGCTTTTATAATGGATGAAATAATGACAGTCTATTTTTCGGCATTTTTCTATAATATTATTCCTTCAACTAATAAGAACAAGTAGCCGAAATAAACTTTTATTCTCAACACATCCAGCTAAATCTGAATTTGAATATCTAATCACTTCCAAATGATTAGATATCCTGTAAATGAGCATGAAATCTTTAGTTCATTGCAAGTATCATAAAAACTTTATTTGCAATTTCTAGTTATCAATTCCAGGATAAAGAATAGTACAGGTTTAAGTATACATCAAATTGTCTACAATTGAAGCATAAGGAATTGATTCCATTTCTTTACGTTCAACATCATTCTTTGGACATTGATTGAGACTGAATTTGTCCCCTTTTTTTTTGTATGGGAATAATTCCTGCTGAATATTTATGCATATTAAATATCTCTAAAATTCTATCAATATAGGCTTTATGAGATAATCCCAATAGCCTTGTAATCTATTACGGAATATTTTTATTCTAATCACAAATGATGCCTCTCCCATATCTTTCATTTAAAAATTCATTGAGAGAAAATTTTTAGTCTCACGCAATATGCCCAAATCATTTGCAGCAAACAAGATATCATTAATATACAGAATTAAGAAAATAAACATACTCCCACTGATCTTAAGATATATATACATCGATTAATGACTTTTTCTTTAAATCAAAAGACTTTATAGTATCATTGAACTTAATATACCACTGGTGGGAAGCTTACTTAAGTATGTATATTAATTTCTTAAGTTTACACACCATATGGCCTTTTCCTTCAACTGAGAAACCTTTAGGTTGGTCCATATAAACTTCCTCTTCAAGTTCTTCATTTATAAAGGCTGTTTTCACATCTATTTTGTGCAATTTTCACATCTATTTGGTGCAACTCTAAGTCATAATGAGCCACCAATGCCATGATAATTCTTAATGAGTCTTTCTTTGAGACTAGTGAAAATGTTTTTTTATAGTCAATACCATCCTTCTGAGTATAACCCTTGGCAACAAGTCTTGCTTTATATCATTTGATTTTGCCATTTGAGTCGCGCTTGGTCTTAAAGACCCATTTACACCCAACTCGTTTAGATCCTTTAGGCAATTCGACTGTATCCCATGCTTTATTTTGTTCCATAGATTTTAACTCATCTTTCATGGTATCTAACCATTTATCAGACTCATTACTTTTTATAGCTTGTGAAAAGGAAACTTGATCTTTATTAATTCCTATGTCAAAATCTAACTTTTGCAAGTAAACCACATAATCATTAGTAATTGCCGATCTCATTTCTCTTTGAGATCTTCATAATGGCATTTCTTGTGGTTCACCTTCAATAGCTCTTTGTGGGTTAGCTTATTCAGGATGTGTTTCATCATTATGTTGTGTAGCATTGTTAGGTACTTCAACAACTGCTGAAACAACATGTGGAGCAGGAGTGGATATTGAAACTTTAATAGGCACATGAAAGTCAACTTTATTTTTTTGTATATCCATATCGTGTCTCTCAACACTCCCACTAATTTCACAATTCTCAAGGAATCTTGTATTACCAGTTTTCATAATTCTTGGACTATGGTTTGGAACATAAAACCTATATCCTTTAGATTTCTTTGGATAACCAATAAAGTGTCCACTTATCATTCGAGAATTTAATTTATTTTTATGTGGATTATAAATTCTTGCTTTCGCTCGACAACCCCAAACATGAAGGTGCCTTAAACTAGGTTTCCTTCTAGTCCATAATTCATAAGGTATTTTTGAGACTGCCTTACTAGGAATCCTATTTAACAAGTATATAGCGGTTTTAATTGTATATATCCACAAAGATATAGGTAAAAAAGAATTACTCATCAAACTTCTAACCATATTCATTAAAGTCTAATTTTGCCTTTTCGCCACCTCATTTTATTAAGGAGTACTTGGCATAGTACATTATGCACATATGCCATAACTTTCTAAGAACTTTACAAATAGACTATGACATTGTCCCATTTCAGTGTGTTTCCCATAGTATTCACTACCTCTATCTGACCTTACTATTTTCACTTTTCTATCTAATTGCCTCTCAACCTCATTTATGTACACTTCAAGTGCATTTATTGATTGAGATTTTTCATTGAGCAAATAAATATGTTCATAACGTGAAAAATCATCAATAAAGGTAATAAAGTACTTTTGTCCACCAAAAGATGGAGTATTAAAAGGCCTACCTATATCAGTGTGTATAATTTTAAGAAGTTTACTGCTTATTGTGGCTTCTTTCTTATTGTGTTTGGTTTGCTTTCTCTTAATGCAATCCACACATATCAAGATCAATAATATCTAAACTCGATAGAATCTCATTTTTTATTGACCTTTCTAATCTTTCTTTGGATATGTGACCCAAACGCTTATGCCACAAGAAAATAAAATTCTAATTCAGTCTACTATACTTAATTTCAATATTGCTATAAGTGACAAGCAATGATTCAACAAAATTATCATCACGTTTCAGTATTTATAGATCATCAGTAAGAATTCCAAAAACAATAATGGAATTATTATTATTATTAAATAAATTGAAACATCCATGCCCAAACTTAACATTGAACCCAAATTCATTAAGTTTTGAAACAAAATTGACATTCCTAGAAATTGAAAGCATATAGAACATTTTTAATAAGTCTAGTTGATAGCCATTGTCTTAGACCAAATGGTAAGTCTCTATGCCTTCAATAGGAGCCTTCATATGGTTTCCCATAAATAAATAGGAAGTCTTAGTTGGGTTTTCGGTTTGGACCATAAGGAATTCTTTCATCACATTGGAGACATAAATAGTAGCATCAAAATCAAGCCACCAAGTATTATTAGGAACTTCAAATAAGTTTGATTTGAAATATATGTAAGTATAAAGATTACCTTTCTTTTCAAATCTAGCTTTATTTTTCAGGCAATCTTTTTGATAGTGTCATACTACCATTTATTCATTTCCTTAGCTTAAGTAACATTTGAAGATCCTTTCTTTTTCTTCTTAAACTTGTAAGCTTTAACTTAGGTCCCTTATTAGCTTCTTGACCCATAATGTTGACAGAATGAGTTCCTTGATTTTTCAACCTTATTTCCTCCTAAACTAGCTTATTAGCCAATTCATTATCATTCTACTTATCCTCAATAGTGTTATAGTTAATTGAAATGGCCCATATTCAAGAGGTAATGAATTCATAATGAACTACACCAAGAGGGAATCATCAACCATCATCCTTAAAGTCTTTAGCCTTGCTGCAATATCACTCATTTCAATAATGTGCTCTTGCATACTTTTTCATCCATCATACTTTATGGTCATAAGTTATGCTATTAGAGTACCAGTGAGTGATTTAGCTTCAGAATAGAACATATCTTTCATAAGTTTAAAGTATTTTTTTACATTTTCAGTTTGTGAAATTGTAGTCTTAATGTCATTGGCAATAGTCATTCGTAAAAACATAAGGCTCAATTTGTTTACCAATTCCTATTACTTATGGTATAACTTTTCTTCTTCACTACTTGTATCCATAATAGTAGCGAGTTAACTTTCCAATAATGCGAAGTCAAGGTCCAAGACACCTAAATGGAACTTGACTTACTCACACTATTCAAAGAAGTTCAACCCATTAAAACAATAACGTATTAAGCTTGCGAATGAAGAGAAAAGCTGCAATATTATATTTATATGCTCAAAATAGATTCAGATAACTTTAATAATTAGAGTATATTATAGTTCTCCTTTGGGTAGATACTATAATATACTATCCTAAATTAAATGCCTTTAAACTTGATTGGACAATAACTAACTTACATCAAATATATATGTTTTCTTTGGACATCCAATATATATTTGATAAAATATTATTGTCCTCATAATTCTCACTATCATAGAATAATTGATTTACCTTTGGGTAAAATCCTTAAGTTCTGATGACTAATGGGTATCAATTAATCCATTTTTCATCATAGGCATCTATTAGTATGGATAATTGATAATTTTTATATGCATGTAAACATCATTCATAGTTTGGCTGCTTTGGTGACTAACAAACTATTATTTTTATTTTATTTTAATTTGGCCACTTTGGTGACTAGCAAATTGAAACAAACATCATAAGGCATGCATATAAATTATGTATCTTAATAAACCTAATATTTGTTCATTTATTATGTTTAATTACAAATCTTAATTAGATTTGGTAGAAAATATATTTTTTTTTCTTTTAATTTGTTTCTTTTGAGAAAATATGATCTCAAACTTAAATCTCTTTATAACACGATTTGTCATCGTGTTAATAATCATTGTGCCCAAAACTTAATTGGGTCAAATTTTAATAATATTATTATTATAATTATTATAATTATTTTAATCATTAACATTAATCATAAAATTTTTACGATCTACACTTTAATTCTACCCATATCTAATAACAAGTAAGAACTTTAACATTATGTTCACCATGTAATACCCCCGTTGCATAGCCTGGTATATTTCACTGTTCCTGTGACCGGTGTCGGTCCGGACAATTAATGGGATTAGGGCCACACTTAAGACAATTTGAGAAGCCATAAACACAAATAATTAGTAATGTTTAATTAGTTAACTATAAATAAGAAAAACAGAACATAAGAGGTTAAACGAGCCGAGAGTCACAGCGATGAGTGACCTCCTCGGGAATGACTGCGAAGTCTTTTTAAACTCAAATTTCGAACCGTAAAAAGTGACGCTGCGGTCCTTAGGACCCTTATGAACACAGTGGAAAAGAGAAAATCACGAAAAAAAACTGTTAAGTCAGTCAAATAATTAGGTCAGGGAACCGGAAGAAATATTAGATTATTTGCAAACCGGGATGAACCGGCGAGGGGCGATTTGGTCAATTGACCCCGAGAGCTGACTCCTTACCTAACTGTCAAATAAAATCGGAGAAAAGAAAATTTCGGAATCGAGAATTAAATTAAAGAACTAATAGAAAAAAATAAATAGAAAAAAAAAAGAAAGAAGATGGAAAAGTCAAAGTTGATGACATCATGAATGATGTCATAAACAAATTAATTAAGTGAATTATTAAATTGGAATTTTTGATATTCAAAAAGGGATAAAGATGAAAGAAAATAAAAACAAAAAAAACAAAAAAATCCTTTTTTCTTCTTCTCTCTTTGCCGCCCCATTTCTCCCTCTCGTCTCCATGAAAGCTTCTTCCATTTAAGCTTACAATTAAGCTTGATTCTCTCCACTTAATTTACATAACTCCCCTAAAAACCTTGTTAGAACTTGTAATCTCAACTTAAGCACAAGGATTACAAGAAGAAAGAGGAGCTAAAGATAGGGTTTTGAGGATTTAAGAGAGGTGAGCATGTTAACTTGTTTCTTTCCATTTTTAATGTATCATTAGTTGTTGAATTAGCTTGTAATGTGTTAAAATGAAATAAAAATGTGGGGAAGGACAAATTGAATTTTTGGCCAGCTTGGTGGGAGTATGATTTGGTCTGGTTTGATGTGTTTAAAGGGAATTAAAGATGTTAGTAAACTTACATTAGTATGGTGGTAAGATGGAAATGCACCAATTGTGATTGAATGAATGAATTAGGGTTTGAATGTTAGGGTTTGTGAACCAAAATTTGAAGAAATGCATAAATGGCATGTTGGACCTATTGTGAAGTGAAATAATGGTCAATTATGACCAAATAACTTGTGTGGGAATGATAGGAAACTAAGTTAAATTCGGAGGTAAATGGTCATGCTGTTGGCAGTATGACCAAACCCACTTTGAAGGACCAAAACTCAAATTTTACAAGTCCAATTGATATGCCACCAATTGGAGATGAAAATAGACATAAAAGAGCACAATTTTCATTAAGGAACCATGCCCAAAAACTGACCAAAACTGGGTGAACAAATTGACCAAAGTGAAATGAGAGCAGGCTGCCACTGCACTAAACTGACTAACTGTTCATTTGGTCATAACTCGAGTTAGACAGGTCAAATTGACCTGAAATTTGGCCAGGGGTTAGAGGAGATATAGATCTAAAACTTTCATGAAGAATATCACCCCAAATTATGCCATTAACCCATTCAAATTATTGAGCAAAGTTGAGTTACCAAACCTGCAACTCTGCAGATTTTCATTTGAGCAGTAATGTTTGGATGGCTATAACTCTCTCTAGAAAACTCGGATTTAGGCGATTCTTGAACCGATGGAAACCTAAGACATAGTAGAACATTTCATCTGAAGAAAGTTAGATCAAATTATGAACTTAACTTGATCAAATTACTGACCAAAGTTGGATTAAAATCTGCGTAACCCAAGATACGGTATGAGCGATTGCGTGAATAAGAAATTTATTTTGGCCATAACTTGAGCTACAAAACTCCGATTGAGGTGATCCAAAAATGAGAATACACTTAAGACAATAAGGAACATTTTCTATGAAGGAAGTTTTGTCAAATTCCAACAGTAGATCGACCAATGGAACAGTGCAACTTCGGAGCACCAAAACCGAAAATTGACAATTTTGCCAAAATGACCTACGCTTTAAAAAAATGACCAAAACCAACAAGTTTGGTGACCAAAATGTGGTATGTGGGTGAAGTTGGAATTCCCATACCTATTAATCCTTAAAAAGTCACCAATTTGACTTGAATAGTATAGTGAATAGTAACCCGAAACACAAAAACTTTGAGAACGTCGAATTTAACGCAATAGAGCTAGTTAAAGTGAAGTTAAATTTATTTTTGGACTTATGTTAAGTTATGGTACTGAAACACTATGAAATTGTGTGTTTCAGCTGAAAAAGACTTGGAAGCTCGGAGAGACTGAGTCAAGGCCTAGAGGCGACTCTAGTCAGGTTTGTGCACAATAAACCCTATTTAAGCATTTTATCCTTGAAAATTTGATTTAGTACGCATTATAAATTTATGAACTTTTGTGTTGCCACCTTGTGATCAAATTGTAACTTTGGAAATTGATTTGATTTTTGTATGCAATATTTGAATGAAATGTTTGAAATGGATTTTGATTCACACTTAGCATAACAGTTACTTATTATTCCTCCTCCATTTATGGGGTTGAGATCATTTATTTTCCTCCCTCTCTGGCTTGCAAGTTGAGGTTGTAGATCGGATGAGTACTCATTAGCTAGCTAGCCACCTCCCTCATTGATTTCGATTAATGGGGTTGTAGATTGCTTTGTCGTGGTGTACAACGCGGCATTGATCGAGAATTTTGTGTCATGGCTTAAGTTGTGTATGATTTTGGCAACACTGTGTTTATGAAATTATTTGACTAAACTGTGTTTAATATATTATTTGACAAAATGAGTTGTTATGAGCTTTGATATTTGTGAAATGTGGTTATAAAGTATTCAAATTATGTTTCATCAATAAATGATTTATGTATCGCATTTTAAATTTTTATTGTGCATCACTGAGTATGTTTATACTCAGCGATAGTTTAATTTACTGTCGCAGATAAGAGCAAGGAGAAAGCAGCAGAGTGAGCTACGGGATTGACAAGAACTTCTTGATCCCTTTTGTACGGGTATTGTTTTATACCCTTGTGGTTATTTTGATGCAAATACTGTAATGTCATAAGTATCAATGTAAATTGAGCAGTTGTAAATAAATTGTAATAATATTATTTTAGGTTTGTTTCTGTAAATTTAATATTTGTACATATGAATTTACTACTTTATGTTTTGTTAATGAAGATATTAAATATTTTGAAATGAGAAATCTGGATTTGTATTGTGAAATTATTTGAAGTGCCTTGTATTGAGTTGATTTGAGAATTATTGGTGGTTGGGAGTTGTGAAATATTTTTGGAAGTGCTTTTTACAGGTATTTGAAGAACTGGTTTCTCAAAATACAGAGGGAACTCTGTCAAAATTTTTATAAAATTTGCGGCAAAATTTAAATGGACAAAAATTTTTACTAGTCCTTAAGCTTTGAATAAATGGTTTTTAATTCTCACTAAAATGCTCACCACTTCCAAAATGTAAGAAAATTATTTTAAAATCCCTTGTAGGGTACTTAATGAGTTATCGGTAGGTGAAGTTCGGTAGTTCATTAAGTATTCTATGGGATCATGTTATGCCTTACGGAGGGGTAAGGTGTGACACACCATCATAAATTTGATGGAGAAATTTAATTGTTCAAAACCTAGGGCTCTGATACTACATGTAAAATAAATCTTAATAGATCATAACAATCATAAATATAATGTGAATCATAAATGTAAGATTCAACTATCACTCTAATAATGGATCTTGAATAAATAAATTCTCATACATCTAGAAAGCGTACCTGATGTGGAGTTTTACTTGAGTCATGGTAGTAATTGAGAGAGACCATTTGATTCAATAAACTGATTTCTCCCTCTTGACCCTTATTGATTTACACACAAGACTTTAGCGATGGAAGACTTTCTTGAGATGACCTTAATATCTCTGACTTTATGAAAGAGAATGTGTGTAACCTTATGGGTAGAGAGAGGACCGACTTATATATATCAAAAACTTAATCTGATACGTCCATCAAGTATCCTTATACAATTAGAATTATGATTTACTTTAATTAGAGTAATCTTTATACAATTAGTATTTGTATTAATTAAAATAAATATCAATTAATATTATGTCACATTAGAGGAATTAATTTTGGCCTATATGTAATATTAATTACTGGATAAAATCTTACAATATGTAGCTGAGGGTGACTGTGAGCTTACCCACCAAGAAGATAAAATGGATAATTCTGTGTAACGCACATATCCATGATACATTCACTATTTCATCTTGCTTGTTTACTTGCTAGTGCACCCTCCATATTCTAAGGGTGAAATTATACATATATTGATCTTTAAAAAGTCCTTTATTGATAATATTAATTTAAGGAATTTTCAATTTTGTCCATCTAAAGTTGTGATTGATATAAGAAAAATAATAGCATATAGTTAATATATTTTGTGTAACTAACAAAATGAAATCTAAAATTTTGATGTTTTGATATGATAATTAGAGAAAATATTTAATTTTTATGTTTAATTGGCCAATTTTAATTTAAAGTTCAACGAATACAAAGAAAGATATTAAAGATAAATACATAATAAGTAAATCAACATCCATTTTAATGGATTTGATTAAAGCATTAGAAAAAAAAAAGGTATAAGAAAATGAGCACTAATTAAACAAGAAGTTTTCAAATTGACATAATAAATAAAGCAATCCAATTAATTACAAAACAATCGATTGATCATTCCATGTTTTAAGCAACAAAAATTAGTTTAATGGGGCACAAAAACAATAGCTGAAAAGGAAAACGAATGAACAAATGACAAGAAGACTAATGAGAGAAAAAAGAAAAATCCTTTAAGGAGCGGCCATTAAGGATATAAATAAGAAATGGGTTTTGGTGGGGGAGAGGTATAAGCATGGAGTATGAGACCATGGAGCCATTTGGTTGTGGATTCTCCAACAAAAACATCCACGCTTGGAAAGCTAAAAACAATACCCTTTTCCACCACTAAAAGGATTATATTAATATTCATGTTTCTTCCTTTATAAAATTTTTTTAAAAAAAATTTTATACCCACAACCCAATACAATGCATATTGATATAAAAGGAGGGAGAGGGAATCCATGCCAAATACCACAACTATTATATGCTAGGCACCACCCACTTTCTTAGACTTTTATCCCACTCTACTTTTTTATTTATTCTATTCTAATTAATAATTCATTCTCATCTTTTTTTAGCCCATAAAGAAAAGTACGTCAACCCTCTTTTTTATTTTTCGTATTTTAACAAGGATTAATTTATATATATATATAGCTCATTGGCTCGAGATTGAAGATATTGAGTAGGGTGGTTTAGGTTTGATATCCCATCATCAACCACGTGCAAGTCCACGTATGTTTATGATCATATATGTCAAATTCAATGACAAGATCAAAATTATATGATAGTTAAGCTAATTTCTACCTTATATATATGGTGATGTATCATAAAAAGGGACTTTATAATTTCTTATATATGTCTAAATCCAAAATTTATTATGATAGATAGTGTATCAATTCATCAATTGTGGGTTTCGATGAGAATAGGTTGTTGCACGTTCCAAGTCCCTTAGATGACAAGAAAACAGAAACCTTCGCATCCGCAATCTTGTAGGCATCTGGAAGCAACACACATACATATGCATATGTTAAAAAGTAGTTCCTGAAGTGGAGCAAAGGAGACGAATAAACAGAATGGCTTTAATCATGTCAACGCAACGACCTCTAGTGGGATTCTATCCCAACCCAAACTTAGCATTTTCCTTGGTGAATCAACCCATATTAGTTGATACAAACCATTGATTCCCACTCATCGCCATATAAGCTAAGCACCACCTCTTTATGCATCACCCTATTTTGACATGGATGCCACTCAATTCTACTTTGGATCACTCCACTTCTATACCACCTTACGAGGAGGGCTAATCACTTAATAACCTTCTAATTTTATATCAATATTTGTAATATGGCCTAACATACATTATTATTTGTTAGTATTAATTATCATGTAGTAGTAGATTTACAAGAGGCTTCTTTTCTTTTCTTTTTTTCTTAAGATGCAATCTCAATTATAATAAAACCTCTTAATTGTTTTATTAGACTAAAGAAATTATTGTTTAAACTTGATCAATTATAAACTCAAAATATAATATATAAAGTAAATAATCTCTACTTGTTTATGATAATGTAAATTTTATTTTTCATTAAATTAATAATTTAATGTCGAACATCTATATTTTATATGTAAAAAAAATTAAAAATTAAAAATTTTAATACCCATTTCATTAAAATTTTTTTAATAAGCTAATATTAATAATTGAGCTCATAACTCTCTCTCTCTCTCTCTATAATTTATAGAAAAATTACATAACAAATATATCATATAATATGCGGATCAACATCAATCATGAATCATCTTTGGTGTCATCAGTGCCATTAGCCTCGAATAATTACAATTTATTATTTCAAGTAATATTATTTTACATTCGACCATAATTAAAAAAGATGAAATTATTGTAAACGCAAACGTTTTAGTAATCATATTCATTGAAAGATTTTTTTTTTAAATAACTCCATAAAAAAACTATATTTCAATATTGTCATCAAATAATAATAATAATTTTATTTTTAGAAAATAATTTTATTCACTACATTTAACCAATATATACAAAAATGCGGCCCCATGAAGTTACATTCTGTGGATAATTAGTATAATTGTAGCTCTTACACGAGGGTGTTAACTTGCAATAAGAGCAATAATATCAATACTTTATAGAACATTATTGTAGGAAACCCATTATTTTTAGGGTACTAATGACAATTTAATTATAAGATCATTACTATTCTCGAAAATTATTTTATTAGCTAGCTATACAATACTTCTCCATTACTCTTCCATCTAAGCTTTGAAAGATTAACTTAATTGATGATTGGATTTATTTTCCAATTTATTAACAAAAATTTGAATTTTTGTAGCATGCCTATATATATATATATGTATTATATTTTTGCTTTTAATTAAATTTAATATAACATGAAGAGAGAAAAAAAAAATCGTCTGTAATATTACTCTATTATAATTAAAAAAATGAAGAGAGATATACAGGATAAGACATAATTAGTTTTTGGCCATTGTTGAAGTTACTTTTCACCAAATCAATGGAAGGTTTTCAACTGCAAATTAACTTTGATTATTAGGGTTCACTTTTTTGCTTAACCTGGATTGATAAGTCAAGATTATCCACCAAGAATAGTGATGTAATTATCACATTGACTAAGGAACCACCATGTTAATTGCCTGACTAATTAGCCCCATTCCCACGTAATAATAATTAGATCGTGCCTTGCTTTAGTGCTTTGATTTGTCATTAAAATGCCCTTTTTTTTTGAGTTGGACTAGCTCAGGTTATATATGGACTGAGGTTAATGTGCCCTTTAGACCAATCAACTAACAATTAACATAAACTATTACTACCTTATTTCATTATTAGTATTAAACAAGTGCTTATCCCTTTCAAACATTGAAAACTTGTTTAAACATTTGAGTTAAATTACATAAATAACCCTCTCGAGAAAATCTAGGTATTTTTTATCATTTTCAATTATTAATTTTACTCTTATTATTATAATTAATTTAGTTTATTTTTAATTTTTTATTTAAATTAGTTTAAAATTTTTAATTTAAAGTCAAATTAGTTTCAAAATCTATAAAATTAAAAAATTAAATTTTATTTTATTTTATTTTGTAAATTAAAATTTTGATTTAAAAGTGAAATTCAAGCTTTATTTATTTATTTATTATTTTTTAAGTCATACAAAGAGTGAACGTGAGCTTCTTTTCCAAAGCCACGTGAGCTTGGACAATCCAAGCAAGTTCTCACAAGGAGAGGGCCAAACGAGTAATTTGCTACCATAATTAGCAAATTAAAATAAAAAATCCCACAATTAAAAAAAACAAAGGCTTAAAAAAAGAAACAAAATCTTCCAATTCCGACCACGAAATCTAAATTGCAGTGAGAAACAGCAGACTTTACGCGGAAAAAGTCTTTCACGCGACTCGAACCTTTATTTTTTTAATTAAGTCGCGACTTTGCAAAATTCATTTATTTACACTCTCTCCAAGTCCCACATACAACACGAACCGCACGATCAACACAACTCAAAAGTGAGAACAACACGTGGCGGAATCTGGGAGGACATGCCTAGTGATAAAGGAAAGAAAACAAAATAATGAGAGTGGAAAAGAGGGTTACATTGTTGCGAAATCGCATCACCGTCGGGATCTCATAGAGCGCATGCATTCGTGCACGCTTGGGCTCTTGTTTCCGTAGGAGAGAGTGTGCGTGTGTGGGAGAAGTTTTTTATTTTGTGGTTTTGGTCAAAGGATTGTTAAATGGACTACCATGCACGCGAGGCTTGGGTGACAGCTGGCGGTACGGTGACCCAGCCGAGCTTTTATGAAGGGCAGAGTCAGGTTGGGCTCTGGAGGCAGCGGCTATCGCGGACGCGTAGCCGCCATTGACGCGCTTTCTGGCGTCGTCCTTTTTCATCGTTTTTACTGTTGGATAAATTTTACATGGTGTTTACATCTTCTCTGACTTCACAAATCAATAGAAAGCTGATACAAATAATCAAGAAGAAACTATTCAATATTTCAAAATTTTGTATTTTTTTTTTAATTTTAAGGGATAAATAAAATTTAAATATAATTTTATTTTTTCTTATGATACATTTTCTTATGAAGTGCGCATTGATATAATTTTGTACAATGTTTTTATTTTTTGTTTTATGATTTTAATTTAATAATTGAACAATATCTTTGTTAGGTGAGATATTTCTTTCCTTAACAACCTCATGTTAAAGCGTTATATTTTAGTAATGCGTCACAATCAAATTAGGACAAATTCTACATAAAGACTTTGTAAAGTCTGCCGTCTTGGCATTACCATTCAACCAACATTTTTTAATGGTGACATTTTCCAAAGACAATGATCAGCGTTCTTCTTTAAAAGAAAATTTTTTTAAAAAATTATTATAAATTCGAATTCAAAAGAAAATTTCTCTCGGCAGTACAGAGGGGACGAAAATGTAAAAGAGAAACAAGAGTAAAAGAACGAAAAATAAAAAAGAGTCAGTGTGGTACGCGCGTGGGCCGAGTTCATGTGAAGTACCAGAAAAGCGTACCACATGAGCACTGTGCTCCTGTCGCGTTGAAGCTCTACTATTGGATTCCCATCAAATCGTCAACGGTACAGCAACTGTAACTTCAGTAGGAAATCGTGGAGTCAATGCTTTACGGTACAAAATCGTGTGCATTACTGAAAAAAACGATGGCGACTCCATGTGAATGAAACTGAAAAAAAACCCTTAAATTTCAATTGAGACTCTTGCGCTATGCTTGATATAAAATAGGAAAGAAGAAAAATAAAGAAAGGAAAAAAAATTTTTATTTTATATTTTTTCTATTTTATTTGAAAATAAATGAACAATAATGAGAGAAAAAAAATATTTTTTTTTTGTTTGGGGAGACATAAGAGAGAATAAAAAATAATAATATTTGTTAAATTTATCATTATACTCTCAATTTTTTAAATTATTTAAAAGTTTAAATGAATAAATAAGAGTATATAGGTAATTTTATTAATCAAGTACACTTTTTTCGTCTGGTTAGTTTATTTTCTCTTTAAATTAAAGAAAAAATAATAAAAATAAAATAAAAAAAAAATTTTTCTCATTATTTTCCTTATATTTTCAAATAAGAAAAAGTGATAATCTCACTTTATTTTTTATCATTTATTTTCTTTCTTCTCCCTTTTCCACGTATCCAAACAGAAGCTTAGGGTCTGTTTAAATGAGTGAGTAAAACAGTAAGCAATAGAAGAATAAAAAAGAATAAGGAAATGGAAATATAAGAAATGTTACAATAAAAAAAGTTTAATATTTGAGAATGTGTGAATTAATGGAAAAGTAAAATAATGTAATGCATATTTTTTATATTTGAAAATAAATGAAAGGAGGGTAAACTTAAGAGTTATTTAAATAAATTTTAGTCATAACTTTTATCCCCTTTCTTACTCCTTTTCCAATTTGGGGAGTAAAAAAAATTGAGATTTAAAGGGGAATTTCTCTCTTTTTCTTTATTTACCTATTCTTCATCTTCATCCAAACAGACCCTTAAACGAGGTGAGGAAATGGTAAGTAATAAAAGGGTAAAAAATGATAAGGAGGAAGAATGGTAAGGAGAGTTAAAATAAAAAAAAATTTCATGTTCAGGAATAGATAAATTAATGGAAAGGTAAATAAAGCTAATATATATTTTTTCATGTTTGGAAATAGGTAAAAGAATAACAAATTTAAGGAGTGTAAAGATAAAAATAATGAGAAACTATAAAAATTACTATTTGGTTTCACACAATTTTCATTTCAAGGTCTGTGATTCACTTTGTGACAAAGTGATATCCGAGGTTTTACTTCATTAGCAAATCAAAACTTTCCGCTATTCTCTATTAATTGTATGCTGATGTAGATTCAAAAAGTAATATTATAATATTTTTAATTACTTTTCTTGGGTCAACCTTTCTCTACATTCTCACTGTAAATCCAAAGTCCAATCATTCTATCTCCCCCAATACCCTCTCTCAGGCATCCAACACCACTCTCTCTCTCTCTCTCTCTCTCTCTCTCTCTCTTTGACCCTTTCTGTATACACACACATACACACAATCTTTTCGGACAACATAAGTCATTTGACAGGTGCCTCTGTTTGGCGCTCTTTAGAAAGCATAATGGTTGGTGTGCATATGATTTGTTATCCTCATTTTGTTGCTCTGTAAGCATTTTATAGGTTGGTACTCTCTTGGTTGCTCTGCAAAACAAAATTCCAAAGATTGAATGATCTAAACATGTGGTAAGAAAGAGTCTAGCAGTAGTAAATCCTTATTCTATGAAACTTCTCTTGATTACAACATTGAAGATGTTCGGCCCTACAATGGAATCAAGAAGTTTTGATCTGCTTCTTACTATAATTGTATGTGAAAACCATCATAAGATCTTCTAAGTGTTGACCCTTGTAGCTCTTTCTTATATTTCTATTGTCTTTAGTCTACAATTGTTTTCTGCTTCACTCGACCCCTCATTCTCGTCCTCTAGAATTCTTATTTGTTTCTTTGAGGCAAGATGGTCTTACTTCTCTCTGCTATTGGATTTGAAGGCTATGAAAAGATGCTTGATGTATCCATTTATGAGCCTAACTTTTTTATTGATCTTGCAGGGATAGGCCTCCAGTCTCTGTCCAAATCTCAAATAGATGAGATTCTCAAACCAACTAAAAGCACCATTGTTGATTCACTTTCAAATGATCATGTTGATTCTCATGTTCTTTCTTAGCTGTTGTTCTCTTTTCTTTTTTTTTTTTTGTTAATTCACTATACTAGAAAATCAGTAAAAGTTATATTCAGTGCAGAAAAAAGCTTGATCCTAAAGCCTATGTGATTTACAAGGAGTATAATAAATCAAAATAAAAGGATAATGTGTTCACTTATAGTGATGATGAATTTGGTTTTGAAAATGAGCCTCCCAGTTCTAGATGCGATAAATTTGCAATGATGATAAGCTTGGAGAGCAAGGTGTCATTAAAGGTTCAAGTAAGAAACCAAAAAATCAAGGTGATTCACTTGATGACTAAAGCCATCGTTTTGAATCCTCTTCATCACCACTACTAGTAAGAAATAAACATACACATTTTTTTGGGTTTTTGCTTGGCTTCTTGATAAAAAAGAAAGTCATCTATCAATAAACTAAAACTTTAATATAATTCCACTTTAAAACAGAAAGTCGTGATTTGCTAACGGGTTAAAACCTTAGGTACAATTTTATTATAAAGTGAACCACAGACTTTGAAGGGAAAATGAATGAAACCACATGGTACGTGTTTGTAATTTCCTCTAAAAATAGTTATAACTCTCCACCCCATTATCTCTCCTCATATCCCAATTTAAAGTGTAATAAAAATTAAAATTTAAATGATAAGAGAGAATAAAACTTACTCTTACTTATTTTTACATTTTATTAATTATAACTCACTTACACCTCTTCCACCCTCATTCAAATTGGGAGTAGAGTTTAACTCTTAAATTGTAGTTTTGCTCAGCTGAACCCTTAGCATTTGCAAATACAGATAATTGAATCTAAAATCTATAAGTTACGCACACGCTAGTCTTGAAAACGATAGACGCACTAAGAGAGGGAAGGGAAGAGAAGGGAAAATGACTTCAATTTCTTCCTCCTCTACCACCACCACCACCACCACCATCGACATGGCTTGTGAATCGAATGCTATCCTTCATTCATCTCTGGCAAGTCGACACATGTTGTCTTCAAGAGAATCTGGTGACAACCGCAACCCACTTGGCTAGAAAAAGGGAGCCTTTTGGCGAAATCAAAGAATCAAAAGATTGAGTCTCAAAACGGATCAAGAATTTCGATTCCATCATCTACTATGGTGGGCTTTTGTTCGTTACTTTGTTTTCTGTGAACTGAAGGAAAAACAAAAGTATGGGTGAACATTCCCTTATTTAAATCATGTATATATATATATATATTTATTTATTTCTAAAATATTAATTAAATTAGCTTTAATATTAATTTATTAATTATTAATAAAAACAATAATGAATAACACAAATTAATTAATATAAAGGCCCATATCAAAAAGGGCCTTTAACTACAAAACTAAAGATGAGAATATAAGGCCCAGCTGGTCTTGCATGTTGGTTTATTGGGTCAAGACATTTCAGAAGTGCCGGGCTACGAAAAACGGCACAGGAAAATTGGGTCATCATTCTCTTCTTTTTTTTTTTTTTTTTTTTTTTTTTTTTTTATGTTTTTGGGTAGCCGGACAGATCCCATTTGTCTTAAAGGAGGTTTCTCATTTTCTAGGATTTTTGTTAGTTGATGGCTTGTTTTCATAAGTGGGTATGAGTATTTTACAGTTCCAAGACTCCTGTCTTGCGTTTTATTTACTTCTCTCTCACTTCACTAGGATGGGGATGCTCCGTTCATTTGATTAGAGGAGAATGTTTAAATGAAAGTGGCCTCTCTCATCTGTCAACTAATGGCAGTTTCTTGTTTGTGAGCACCTCTGCTCATAAACCCAGCACTGCTGAGAGGACTGCAACACTTCCTTTGGCACAAGTATAGAACATTTAATATTTTATCTTCTAATATTTAATACCGTTTTCTTTTATGAACCATAGCGTAGCATGCGATTGGCGGAATTGATTCCACCAAAAGTGCCTTTTTATTAGTTGATGTGGACCCCAGTGCCGCCCATTTTATGATTTCCTTTTTCACATAATATCAGAACAACTATCCTCAGCTTTTAATTACAAGATTATCATTTCAACGTACTACCACTGAAATGAGTTCCTGACTCGTGATATGGTAAAGAATAACTCTTCTGGAGTATCCTGTTCCGCTCTTGATGATTCTCCATAAAACAAAAATTGTTCAATCTCACTCTGATACATATATATATATATATCATACTTTTTTTTCCCCCTTTTTTTCTCTTATGTTTTTCGGCATTTTTCTTTTATCCAATGAAAAACTCCAAATCCTACAAGTTTTGCTCACAAATCCAAAAAAATAAAAATTAAAAAAAAAAATTAACCAGTATCTTACTTTCCTTCTTCCTTCTCTTTGCCACTTGCCTGTAGCTGTTAAGAGATCTAATATTTAACAGCTGTGACTGTTATTTTCAGGCTAAGTGCATGAAACATTTTTTTTCTCCATCCTCCAGCCATGACCCAACTTATTAAATTCCTTTTCTGCATTTCCCATTTTCCTCACCCTTCCAGCCTCTTGTTTTTTTTGCCCTGCCCATATTCTCCTCGGCAGCAACTTCTTAGACACACCAATGCTGCAATTTAAAAAAATTCAAAAAGGCCCTGTGTAAAAAATCCAGCTCACATTCCATTACTACAAGCTAAACTTCCCATGGTCTATTTAGCCTTCTCCTTTTGGCATCAGGAGTATTTTGTGAAGAATTTGCACATGACCCAACAGTTGTGTCATCACTTCTATAGCTCAAGCATGCAGCATCCAACACCCCAATTGGACTTTGAGGCACTGATAGGATTGAAGCACTTGCATCCTTAACAGTCCCACCAATCAATAACATATCATGAATTAATTGAATGCACTTCAGCACTCTCTCCTGTGAACAAAAAATATTGTAAAAAGTCTATTAATTGAGAAAATCATAGATGGCTGTGCGTGTACATAACATGCCTCAATTGGTCACATAGAGAGTAATCAGACTCCAAAGATGATGACCAAAAGTAAAATCATCATTTATGTTCACTTTATTGGCTATGGACCAACAAGGCATCTGTTTTACCTTTTCTACATGTTGAGCGAGAGCAGAAATTGCTTGCTCAGCGTCCACTGTTTTGATTTCCCCCACAACTGCTATGGCCACAGCAGCTGCAATCTCAGAAGGCCTAAATTCCAAGAAGTCAATCCCTGCATTGAATTCCCACCCACCAAAAACATCAGACACCCTCTCTCAAATATTTCAATCATAACTGTTACAACTGCAGAAAGAAATTATTAAAGGCTCGTACAATCCAAAAAATGTGTGTCCGAAAGAAAATGACCTTTAATTGTGCTTAATATGAGCTGGATTGATTGCAAGATTAAAGATCTAGTTGGGGTTCCATCATTATTGATCTTGTTAAGGAAATGGTCTATGAAGGAGAAAGGTGTAATAGCTTGCATCCTCCAGCTCAAGGTGCTGAGCACAAGAAGCTCCATTCTTTGGATAGTTCTTGCTTCAAATACAAATTTTGATTCGCCAACCTGTAAATATCATGATAATTAGAACTAATCAGATACAAAACAGAAACTTTAACAGGCAACGCCAGCAGAAGATTGCAATGGATTCTCACCTGTAAATCTAGAGAAAGTGGAACTTCAGTCTCCTCCATTTTGGCTGCAAGAGATAAACATGCAACGGCCAATAACTGCATCATCCAAGCTTTACCCTTCTGCAGATGCAATCAAAACGAATTTACGAGAAATATAAGAATAGGATCACGATTCACAAGAGAGGTAACAGATGTAAAATGTTATGCACGTTTGATTCTCAACTTACAGGTAGTTCGTAGGCAGAGAGAAATCTATCCAAGTAATTTATTGATAAATATGCACATAGTGGTCCAAAACCAAAATGGGCATGAACCTGTTAGAACCAACAAGGCCATTAGCATTATTGATCATCAACTGGGCTCCATAAAGGAATTGCATAAAGAATTGAATAGAACAGGAAAAGCAAAGAACAACTCAAATTATTAATGATGTTTGGCATGAGACTAATCAAACGAAAGAGAATCAAAGTAAGAAAAAAATGTACATGTGAAACTAATCAAAGGAAAGAGAATAAAAGGCAAAGATAAAATATGCAAAAACAAAATCATACAGAACAGAAAAAGAAAAGAACCCACAGAAATGCAAATTAACAAATCAGCATCGCCCCCAAAAAAGGGAGAAAAAGAAGGGAACCCACCAAACCCATTTCAGATTGACCAAAACGTGAAAGCCAAAAAGAATTCCAAAAAAAAAAAAAGAAAAAAAAAAAGAACTAAATGGGAGACTGCCTGCGGCTTGCTCATTTCATTGAACACCAATACCAAAAACACAATCAGTACTTGCTCAAAGGGTTCGAATCAACCAAAACGAGGATAAAACTCAAGTCCATCTCCAGAATCCAGAACTGAATATCGATAGAACCAATATGAAAATCAGAAAAAAAAATTTTTTTTTCTTGTCCTTCTAGAAAACTAGGGAAACATTCAAACGGGCAAAACCAAAACTCTTTTTTTTTCCTCGAGAAAAAAAAAAATCAAACGAGAATATTAGTGAAGTGAAAACCATAGAAATACCATTGTAGAGAAACGTGTTTTCAGTAACCATTCGATATAAATGAAAAACGAAAGCCAGAAAGGATTCATAGTATGTGA
The DNA here is from genome assembly GCF_030052815.1 of Hevea brasiliensis. Lineage (NCBI taxonomy): Eukaryota > Viridiplantae > Streptophyta > Magnoliopsida > Malpighiales > Euphorbiaceae > Hevea > Hevea brasiliensis. Next base: position 53,783,368 of record NC_079508.1, read on the forward strand.
GAAAACATGCCAAACCACGCAACCCACCTTTCCTATCCAATCGATAGCCTCTTTTCTGCTCCCCAAGTCCAAGTCCCCCCTCCTCAGCCTCTTTAAGTAATCCACATTTGGCAAATGTAGGCACTCTTTCTCAACCATCAAAGCCAAACACTCCTCACTCTGCACTGGCAACTCACCATTTCCACCACCACAATAGGCCCTGTCTTGATGGTGGATTCGATGATTCTTACGATGCCATGTGGCCTCATACTCCTCTACCAAAGCACCATAGCAATCGTTATGATCGAAAATGCCATTATTGTCCTCTGCACACAGAAGGCTTGAAACCGCACAGTCAAAACTCGGTGCCATTAAAACCTCTCGAAATGAAGGAAAAAAAACTCTCTTTGTATTGTATCTAAGCGAAGAAGTTCATTAAACTGAAATGGTGATTAAACCTTGGGTTTTTAATGTGTGTTCCCAGCAAATACAGATATACCCTTGGACAAAGAACACTTTTTTTTGGTATGAAACAATCGAAGGACAAAGAATGATATTTCTCAAGAGTGCAAAAGAACAAAAAACTAATATGGGTTGAAGCAGTCTAGTCTCTCGTTCACTCACTCTCTCTATTTCAAAATTGGGGGCTGAAAAGGCTGCTGCAAACAGGGTTTATGAAGGAAATGACAGCCTCTTTTAGGGCAAAAGGCAGAGAGAGAAGGGAAGTGAGGGAGAGCACTATATGAAAATCTCAAGAAAATGCGAGTGCATAATATACAGAACAGGAAGGGCAATTACAAGATTTTGTGGAGAGAGTAATGTCTATGCAAAGTGGCGTCTTTAAACACACCCATTAGAGCTTTTCAAAAAAAACACACCCATTGGAAGGGTTGTGCTTGGGAAACTATTGTTGGGCTGCAATTATTTTTTCGGCTAATTAGGTGGCTAAATTAAACTGGAAATTGTTTTTGTTTTGGGCCACTTTTTGACTTTATATTCCTCTGCAAACCACTCCATAATAATCTTTATAAATTAGTTTGATCATCGTTCATACATTTAATCATGTATCATCCAATCGTATGACACTGATATTCTAGTTGTTAACATGAATTGTCCTTTCTTTTTCTTATTTGAGGTTCAACCATTGTATGACCCTACAATATTTTATCATAAGTAAGATACTATTATGGGTAAAATATATGATAAATTATAAACAATTTTCTAAGATTTAATAAAATTTATAAATTAATTTCTAACATAAGTATGGTGATGATTTTATCTTTAAATTTTTTTCCTGTTAATAATTTAATTTTTTATATTTTATTTTTATTAATAAATTAACATAAAATATATTAAACAAGGAATGATTTCACAATATAAATCAAATCACATCACATCACATCACATAACATGTTGAATAGATGGTCAAAGAGACGAGCAGATCATCATACATTTGATTTTCCTTCAATCGTCAAAATTCCCATTTATTTTCCGATTATAATGTGAGAATTTTATGATTATAAATTGGAAATTTTGGCGTGATAAAGTGAATAGATGAAAGAATGCAAGGATAAAAGAGTAAAAGGGAAGGTATGGCCGACCGACAGGTGTTAAATTTTCCCATGTTGAACTCTTATTCACTGGAAACATCCGTTTCTTGCAGAAATTACAATTATGATTGGCTGTACTTTTTTCTGCTGTTCTCGGCCTTTCTCACTCTTACTTTTGTACAATAATACAAGAAAAAAAAAATTCATTTCATTAATAAAAAAGAATAAATAATTTCACGTCAAAAGAAGTACAATAAGAGCTTATTGCACAGAATAAAATTATATCAATTGTAAACATAAAACGCTCATAAAAAGAGAAACAAAACGAGCACATCATCCTAAAAATAAAACTCTTTTCATAAGAGAAGAGAAAAGCTACGTAAAATAATTAATTTTATTTTTATAAATAAATTTTAATTATTATACTTATTAATAAATAAATATATTTATTTATAAATGTGTCTACTAAAAGTAGTTTGCCGTATTTATTAGAAAATATACTTATTAATTAATTTTTAAAATAAATAATTATATCTATTAAAATTTAAAATAAAAAAATATGTCTATTTAGCATTTATTTGACATTAAATTTAAGAGATTAAAATTACTTTTTAAAATAAAAATACTATTTAAGATGATATTAAAAAAATTATTTTAAAAAAATTATTTTATTATTTTGATATTTTTATTATTAATACGTATCAAATTTAATTTTTAATTATTTTTTAATATTTTTTAATTAATATATTTTTTTAAAAATAATTTTTTCAACAAATTTTAACAATAATAATACTAAATAGATCCTTAGTGAGGGTGTCATGACCCTTTATTTTTTTTTTTTTTCGTATTTCAAAACCTATTATGCACTTACTGTTTCAACATACTAAAATTACAGCTCGGTAACAGAACTCGTATTCACACAAGAAGTTGCTGCTGGAAGGTTTTTTTATTATAAGATTAAAATCTTCATATTAAGCAAATTTATAATTATTCAAATTGAGATATATTGAATACCTCATGGTTAATTAGAACTAATTATGACCCCATTTAGCATGGGGTTGTGCCGCTTACCTATAGACGTAACTTTTCATTATTTTCTGTTTTTTGAAGGCTCAATTAATTTTGATTTCTTAAAATGTGGCCGTTTATTGTCAATGTTCTTTGTCAACCTTATCATGATTATTCAAACCAAAAAAAGAAAAAGAAAAAAAAAAAAAAACTTACTATGATTATGCCATGCAATTATTCAACGAATCGTACAACGGTGTCCTCTTAAAATAATTCAAAGCCTAAATTGAAATTATCATTCTGAAAAATCTTTTTTTTTTTTTAAAAAGAACAAAAAAAAAAAAATCCCTTGTGTATATTGACTTTCGATATTTATTTATTTTTTATTTGATAATGAAAATAGAGCTTTTTTTCTTTAGAAAAAAAAAAAAGGAAAATTAAACCTTAAAATTGCTTGGATGTCATTAACTTTTATCAACTGCTCCATTAATTAGAAACCTAACAGTGGCCTTATTTCAAATACGATAATTATTTTACTATACCATTATTTAATAAATTTAATAATAAGTAGCATAATTCTTAATAAAATCATAATAAGCCTTTAGATACTGCAATAGAATTTGAAAATTTTGAATATAATATTCTGACATGTAGTACTGCATATCAGTGGGACAAAATAATATAGAATTTTGGATTAGATCCCATTATCTGACCCAGAAAAGCATATAAAAGGCTCGTATACTTGAGTTGAGATGGCAAATGGTTGGGATTATTCTATTTATATTTTTAAATCTCAAGCCTTCCATGAAGCGCTAATTCAAAATTTAGATCAATATATCCCATAATTATTTATGTTCATGAAGCTCTGTCAGGAAAAAAAAAAAAAAAAGTAAATCACCCTAACCCTGTTTGTTTCATATGGATTTTTTCAAGTCATGCTGATTTTTTATTTAATAATTACAACTAGTTGACATTATATATATATTGCATACAAAATTTCACAAATTAATGAAAATAAATATAAAACATTTTGGATAATTATGAAAATATTAAGTCTCTCATCAATTTTTTTTAGTGTAATAGTCATTATTTTCTAAATCCAGGTTTATGATTAAATATTTCATAGCCCCTGATTTAACCCACCTCATGAGATGATATTTTATCGAACTATAATGAATCTCAAAAAAATCACAAATAATTCATTCAAACAGTCTCTTATCATTTATTTGTATTAAGAGAATATGAATGTTACATATACTACATCAAGTATATTTAATAAAATTTTTATGAGATAAAAAAAAAATGAATTTTCATTTTTTGGATATTAAATATTATCATAATGTATCAAACCCAATATTACTTTTGAAAATTTTCTATTTTCCTAAAACATTTTTATGATATTTTTTTTTTTGGGGGTAACAATTTCTTTACACCAATGAAGAGACGAGAAGAGAATCTAAATTTTCCAAGGATGAGAAAAGCATGGGGCATCCATAACATTTGATGGACACGCATGACTCCTAGAACCCCAATGTCTCAATCCCTGTGGCCGAAAAAGCTAGGTTTTAATGATGAAATTAGAAAATCTTCTCAAAATCATCCAAAATCTATGGTGTGGAGATTAAAGACTAGTCTTTTTACTGCCCAAAGAATCACAAAAAGAGTGTTCCTTTTGCTTTCTTTTGGTTTTTGCACTTTTGGGAGCGTCCCCTTTAGGTTCTTCAAATGCTTCAAGTACAAAATTTTTCCCCCCTAACATTTAGCAATAACACCTAAACAAGGTCAATTAGGAGGGCAAACCAAGTTTTTACCTAGGGTAAATTACAGATTATGAGACTAATTAGCATAGTTAGTAGTTATAATTTTATAAATTACATGGGTTTTGAGTCATTAAGAATTGGCATGATTTTATTTTGGGAATGGTGCAAAAGAAATCTTTGAACCATTGATATAAAATTTCAAGTAAAGATTAACTTTAAGGTCAAATTCTAACATTTTTGGTCCATTGGGTTTCAATTCCTTCACTAGATGCGCCTCGACTAGGTGTTTATCAATTCATTCATTTGTTTTTTCACCCTTTTTTAATCTCTTATAGGCCCAAAATTTTTGGGGTCAATACTCAATATGTTTCTAAAAACATTTACCTTGACTTGGTGTTCTTTCTTCTTGGAACACTAAGATTAACTAACATGTGTTTCATTAAATGTATCAATTGTTTAATACATACGTCCAATAGGGATTAGTATATTTCAAATAAACAATATATTAAAACTTGGGTAATATCAAATATTATCCAACATTATTAAAAAAAATTATTAGATAATATATTATCCGAATTCATGAAAAATCGAGTATACATAAAAATTTCTTTTCAATTGAAGTTTTCTTTGTCTAATCACATAATTAAGAGGCAATAGTAATTAACAAACAAAGTTTAACGGTAAAAATAGGATAAGGATAGGGTTTAAGTAACTTAGGATGCTTTGTGGTGGTAGAATAAGGTAACCAATGAGGCATGTGCTTAAAAATGGGTTTCTAAAGAGACTTTAGGGACAGAAATTTCCTACCTTTTCTTTCTCCTCTCTTCTTTGAAATGCTTCTTTTCTTCACTTTGAATTTTACCTTTTTGTTTTTCCACTTTTGCAGTTGAGAAAAAAAAAAAAAAAGAATAAATTCCTCTGAGGGGAGGGATTATTGTTATTAAAATAAAAGAAAAATGAGACCCTTTGTCAGTTTTGTGCCAATCTCAAAGAGAGTGTTCCATTGAGAGAAGAGAAGCATTCTTCTAAGACTTTTCATTTTTGGTCTAAAGAAGAAGGTTTTGTTGTTGGGTTTCGACTAGAGATCCGAGCTTAACAGAGTGTCATCCACATTCCAGTCCACACCCACTAACCCATTTCTTTAACTAATCCCTTTGGTTCAGTTTCTATATATTATTTTAATTTCTTGTTTACTTTTTTACTGCTACAAGCCCAATGTTAGGGCATATTGACCAGATTTTAACCCGCATTTGACTGAATCTTGTTCCCACACAAAGCAAAAGATTATATTCACGACACAACTCGCAGGCTTTACCATACATCACACGTAATGCTGGATTCTTTGGCTATCCATCTACTTGTACTCTTGTAATGGACTTTCCTTCTTATTAGGGTATTTTCTTCTTCTATTTTTTTTTGTTTGCTTTCATATATATATATATATATATATATATAATAAGAAAAATTTTTCATTTTACAGATTTAATTTTGCTCATTATTCATTGATTTTAAGAGTTGATTCATCACTATACCTTAACTTCAATTGTATTTAAAAAATACTTAAATTTAAATTTAATATTACCAAAAACTTTAATCAAATTTCATTGGATACTTCAGTTAAAAGCTGATCTTGACATGATAAAAAAATAATTTAGAGTTTACGAAAAAATGAAATGAATGGAAATGAAAAAGTTATTAGTAATATTTCAATCATAATTAAAGAAATTGTTCTTTTCACATAACAGACAAATAAATATTTATTATTGTGTAGAATCTATCTAAGCATATGTAGATTAGTCTTTAGCTGAAGAATTTTGCATAGTATTTAATTAAAAGTTAAATATTATTATAATAGAAATTAAAGCTGAGAGACAGTAATTCAATGAAATTAAGCCTGTTTTACAATAGTCATTCTAATATGTGTTTTTGTTGGCTTTTTTTTTATAATTAATTTCTATTAAGATTTAAATTTAAAATCTTATAATTTTAGGGATGTTTAGATGGCATTAAATAGGCAATTTTCAATTATATTTATCACTCATGCTCATTTATTAAGAAATCAGAAAATCCAAATTCTGGAATGTATTATATACAAGGCATTGGTTAAATCGAAACAAACCCAAATAAACTATATGGATTAGTCTTTTAACAAATAATTTTTTTTTTTCCTGCCTGCCAAACGCAACCTTAAGTCCTTGAGATTCACTACTTAATACTTTATGGCCTTCCAAGTTCCAATCCTAAGAGTCAGTCAGTCTACCAGTAAAACAAAGTGATTAAAAGAAAAATTAAAAAACTAAACTTGATAGTTAATAATATTAAAAGAGATGATTATTTAACAGACTCTGCATTGAGCCTGTAACATTTGGTCATCTAGGCATGTGCAACGCCTCCCAACGCCGTGGTCCGCCTTCAAAAACAACCAGAACATCCGCCGTATCTCCAGTGTCTCCACCATTAAACACCACCTCTTATTAAAAATAAACATGTCCCTTTCCTATTGGTGCTTCAAATGATTTAAAAATAATAATAATAATAAGTGATTAAATTGTGATTAAGCATATGCTTATCCTAAATACGGTTGAGCTGGCAAAGTCAGCTGTCATGGCTTGAGCAATGTCTTTATTTAAGCTATCAAAGAAATAGAAAAGGGGCATTTTGGGTAAGCTTTGGGGATTCTGCAATTTAGAGATAGGGACCATATGCTTAGTGAGAAGGGAGAAAGAGGGAAGCAATTCCATAGTGAAGTTTTGTCCCTGCTAATAGGTTTGATTAATTAATTAATTACTCAATTATGAAACTAAAAACTTAATTAATTAGTTAAATAAATGTACTCCTGATGATAACAGGCAAGAAACCAAAGAGGAAAATGCCATAGGAACCAAGCTGGCATGGAGGCTTTCTTGCCTAATTGACCAATAAATTGCATCTCCTTCTCCAACAACAATTCAGAATCCCTCAACCGAGCAAGCTTGGCTTTGCCTTGTTTCCACCACCAGAAAAAATAGCTATTTCTTTTTTTATGTCTCAGACTCAGTTATGTTTACTGGAATTTGTCCTTTTCAATATGAGCTCATCTCATGGACTACACCCTTAATGCTTTGATTGGTTTCTGAGAATTGATGGGATTAAATTAAAAAAAAGGAGAGAATGCAGAAGAACCGACAATTTTAAGACTGGCTGAGATGGGGATTGGAGTCTTATTATATCTGAATCTAATTATATTTTGTCTGAAATTGATTAATGGCTATAGGATCAGGATCTGTTCTCCTATACTTAAAAAAAATTAAGAAAATGCAAGTTGCTTATACTTATTTTGGCATTCAGAGCTCTGCTCCTCTCAATTGTCTTACATATCATTTTATTTGCAGCTGCGCATCCTAACAGTTTTTTTTTTTTTAATTATTATTTTTAATGAATTTAGCCATTTATAGTATATGCTCGTTTAATTATATAATCATTTATACTTGTCATCTATGCTCATTTGGATTAGACGTTAATATCATTAAATTAAATTTATTAAGTCCTTTTTTAATTTAAAGATGATTCTTGTATTATTAACATAAAAAATTAAAGGGTACCTTTGATTCAAAGACGACGGAAACTTACCATGAGAGTTGAATCAATGGATAAACCTGTAGGTCCAGTTTGATCTGCATGAGCCGAGTCACAAGCTAACATTCTCAATTGACCAATTAAATGAAACACAAAAACATGAGCTTGTTAGGCCTTAAAGAGAGCTGGATTCCTAGGCCCATTGATCCTTGAACCATATTTTTATTTTTATTATTTATAAAAGATAAATTATTTTTTATTTAAAAATATTTTTTAATAAAATAAAATATACTTTAATTTACCAAAAAAAAAACAATAAAAAACCGTCCATAAATCCATCTCCATTGCAATTGCTTCGCTCCTCTGTTAGCGAATGAGTCATTCTCTTCTTCTTCAATACGACGGCGTTTTGCATGTTGAGCTTGGGCCCCTTCAATCTCTGCCCCGTCCCCAACCTCTCCCCTTCCCTCAAGGCAGGTCACGCTCAATCTCTCTCTTTTTTACAAGGTAAACCTTTCAATTTCATTTTGGGTCTTGATTACCTTTCAATTAAGTTGATGTTTATGTGTTTAATTCGTGGATTAGATCAAAGTTTAGCGCCCACTCGCAAGATAATTCCATCAAAATGGAAGCAAGCGGCAACACTGTACCCAGTATTGTTGTTTACGTGACTGTCCCTAGCCGAGAAGCTGGTTGGTTTTCCTTTTACTATCCTCATTACTTAGTATTTGAACCAAAATTAACTCAACTTTGCATGGTTGAATTATACTTGCAATTGCTATTCATTGATGGGAATTCGCTGCTTCATCGGTTTTACTCAACTCAACTAATCCTCTGTATCAAGCTAACTGGGATCGGCCATATGAATTCTTCTATTCATTTTTGTTGGGCACGCCGTTGGTTTTTGATGAATTAATTAAGAACTGAACAATCTTGGAATAACAGAAGAATTGTTTGTTTGGGAATAAATACAGAACTTGTTGCTTTGTGATATATCCTGCTCGTATCTCCCAAGAAACATCAATTTTGTAAGATGAGAGGAAAAGAGCTGTATAATTAAAATATTCATATTGTTTAAGGTGATTACTGTGAACTTAGTTTTTAAATTTTGTATATGGTTTATTCCTCAAATAAAAAAATGGTTTGTATATGGTTTAGTCAGTTATATGAAGTTGTTCTCAACTCTCAAAATGTGTCAATTGTGTATACATTTGTCAGTTTGAAACACTCCATGTATTGAAATTCTTTGTCATTATTGGAAATTATCAATATCCTTGCAGGAAAGAAGTTGGCTCAAAGCATAATCAAAGAAAAACTAGCAGCATGTGTGAACATAGTGCCAGGTATGTTGATTCTTGATATTTACTACCCAGCATTGCGCTTCAAATATTTTATCTTCTTGCATCCACTTTCGTGTGGTGATTAATCATGTTGAACAAGTTGATTTTTCATTGTCAAGTTTAAGCATTTAGGCAATATTACTAGAAAGGGCCATGCAGCAGGCTGCAAATGTATTTGCCCACCATCATCCTTGCATGGGGTTCCCGTATCATCAATGACACTTTAGATATAAGAGCCCAATTTAGATTCCTCATTACAAACTGCTTCCTTGTTGACATGCCAATTACCCTGTTGCCATTCTTAGTTTCAAATTGTGACTAAAATGGCAGTAAAACTTGGTTATGTAGACCAGGCCATGGTCTGGAACCAGACCGGTCAATACCATCTTTGAGCTAGACTGAACCAGCCAGTTCTGAGTCAAAACCGGATTTTTTTTTAATTTAATAGAGTATTCTTTGGTGCATGATGTTTGCGGATGATATTGTTCTGATAAATGAAACGCGAGAAGGAGTGAATAGAAAGCTAGAGCTTTGGAGAAGTAATCTAGAGTCAATGGGCTTTAAGTTAAGTTGAACGAAGACAGAATACATGCATTGCAAGTTCAGTGAAGGCTAAACTGGTGATAGGGAAGGAGTTAGTTTGGATTGATTGGTACTGTCCCAAAGTAATCACTTTAAATATCTCGGCTCAGTCCTTCAAGTAGATAGGGGATGTGAGTAGGATGTTAATCATAGGATTAAAGCCGGATGGTTGAAGTTGAGACGTGCCACGAGAGTTTTATGTGATCGCAAGATTCCCAATAAGTTTTTACCGTACTGCCATACGACCGGCTATGTTATATGGTAGTGAGTGTTGGGCATTAAAAGAGTTGTATGCGTCTAAGATAAGAGTTGCAGAAATAAGAATGTTAAGGTGGATGAGTGGTCATACTAGACTAGATAAAGTTCGTAACGAGAGTATTAAAGAAAAAGTAGGAGTGGTACCAATTAAGTATAAGTTGAGAGAAGGGAGATTGAGGTGGTTTGGTCATGTGAAGCGTAAACATACGGAGTCTCCAATTAGACAAGTAGAGCACATTAGGTTAGATGATAGAAAGAAAAAAAGGGGTAGACCTAAATTGATTTGGAGGAAAGTAGTACAACACGACCTAGAAGCATTACAAATTTTTGAGGATTTAACCTAAAATCGTTTAGAGTGGAGAAAACGAATCCATATAGCCGACCCTAAATTTTTGGGATAAAGGTTTAGTTGAGTTGAGTTAATAAAGTTTCAAACATTGGATTTGATCAAAATAAGACCGAACTGGAATTGAGCAGGGCCCGATGATCCGGTTTCAGTTCCGCTGAACCTTAAACTGAACCGCCTGTTCCGGCTTGGAATTGACCCAAACTGGATTGGTGGTCATCCCTAAGGTTATGTCACTAGAGGCATGACTTTTGTTCAATTACTAAGCAAAAATAAATGGAAATTTGCTCATCTCCCTGTAGTTGTTTCCTTAGAGGCATCATTTTATTCTTTCATGGTATTTTTCAGTACACAGATGAAATGCTTTTGCTTGTCATGTTTCTTATTGTAAACGTTGATGGTATGGCCTTGACAAGATAACCCTCAAATTATGTTGTTTTCAAAACTACTAAGTCTACTTTAGCTATTCATTCCCATTGTTCTCTCACTTTTCACTCATTCTCTTGCATTTATATGTTTTGCTTCAGCGGTTGCATTGAGAATTTGCTGACTTAAAACATCTTGATGAAATTAATTTTTTATGAATCCTAATTATATTGTGAATACAGGTATTGAATCAATTTATGCATGGGAGGGAGAGGTATGACTATGAATCCATTTTCCCTAATCAAATATCTTTACTTCCATTCTCAGTCTAGATGTTTTATAGCATCATCTGTTATCTTAAGTCTTTGAGCAAGTAAAGCTTGAAGTTGCTTCTGTCTATATTGGTTGCAGGTCCAGACAGATTCAGAGGAACTACTATTAGTCAAGACTAGGCAATCTCTGTTGGAAGCTCAGACAGAGCATGGCAAGGCAAATCATGAATATGAGTATGTATAAAGAGAAGTACCATATATAGTAATAAATTTTTTTAAGAATAACTTTTCAGGTTAAGTAAATCACATAGAAATGGTTTAGACAAATTAAGGAAATAATAACTACTTTTAGGTGGATCTATTATGCTCTGCTTATTCTATTTTATTTTCAATTTGTCCTTTGTTCAGGGTGCCAGAAGTAATCTTAGCATTCCTTACCTAGAATGGCTGAAGAACAACGAAAGGGATTGATTTCTCAGGTTTGCTCCTAAAATTCGCGAAGTCTTGCACCTGATGAACTGGTGAGCATCACGTGTTGGGGTTGTATATACAAATGGCCTCTCTGGCCCCTTGCTTTGCTTGTATATTATCCGTGGCATTTGATTTTCTGATAACTTGGTACCTATTATTATATCGAGAATCTATGTGAACGCTATATGCTGATGATTCTGCGAGTACCATTGAATGCTGTTGTTTGGTTGGTTTTGTTGTTGAATGAAGTGTAATCTTATTAGTTATTTCTTGATAGCTGGATGTACTCATGCTTTGGTGGTCGACTGGGCCGGTAAAGGAAATTATTTGCATGTCGTCTATTGTTTGGCAATAACATGATTATGTATGGACAGATTGGCACATAATGTTATGCTGGTAATAGAAAATGATGACCCAAGTCTTCCTTTTGTCTTTCATCATTTTGTTCAAATTAGATATTGAATAGGATCTATCGCTTTCTCTAATTTCAGTTGTTTACAATTTTTTATTTTTAGTTCTATTAGAGGCTTAGTTTTTATTTTTATTTTTTTATCAAAGGATAATTCATTGAAAAGCCTAAGCAGGCAAGGATGATACAATCTGATTTTGAGACATGGTATTGATCAAGAAGGAAGTCATAAAGTGTTACATTTGCAAGCTTATGAGCGGCAGAGTAACCATTTATTTGAGGCTCGATTTGCCATAAACGATTATGAGACTAGATATTTGATAGCATTAGGAATAAAATGAAATATAATTAAAAGGCTCGGGGTGATGGCGAGAATTTCCTGGTTGGACTGAATATAGATTCTCGCCAGAAGACGAAATAAGAAACAAGTTGACCAGTGATTCCATTCCGATCAGATAAATTTTATCGAACTAGGTATTGCGTTGGAGTTAGAAAACCAACGGAGAGCAGGTACTAAATTTAAGCTGCTTAGGTATGTTTAACTCAGCAACATGAAGACGAAGCTAACTCCAGAGAAATAGCAGAAAAGTAAATGAATGCGCTTATGAAATTACCCTAGGCAGAAAACGTGCATGGAAATCTTTCCCCATTGGTTTTTAAAACAAAAAGTTGTTGAAATCGTTAAGAATGCCTAACGAGTTGTTCTTGGGCACTCGAACGACTGGTCAAATTTCTCCGCTGCTTTCTTCTATCTATAGATATCCTTCTCAGCGCAACTTCGATTTTGTCCATGTCTCAACTTCTATAATTTACGATTGAGAATTTGTGGAGAACGTAATGCCGTAAACCAGTAGCCATATGCAATAAAAGGTAACAAAAACTAGCCTTCCCAAATCAAAAAGCAAGTTCATTCCAAATATGAAACCATCATATCATGGATTGATGCCAGTTTTCTAAAGTTAAACACACTTTTTAATCAGAACAATATGGATGACATTCAAAGCCCACCTCCTCCAGAAGAAGACTAGGACCGGCCAATCTCATGATGCCTTCTATGGCTCATCTAACTGGTCCTGCAAGAAAATTGAATCAAGCATGAGTTTTTGCAGCAATAAATAAACACAACAGCTGGCGCAGATATCCTTGACTACGTGCACCAGAGAGAGAGAGAGAGAGAGAGAGAGAGAGTACCTGGACATCTGAAGTCCAAAGAGTAAGGTTATCCCTAAGGAGTTGCATGATTAGAGTACTATCCTTGTATGATTCCTCTCCCAAAGTGTCTAGCTCAGCAATGGCTTCCTCGAATGCCTGTACAAATAGATAGCAAGCACAATTTAATGGATTTCTCCATTCTAGCTAGGGACCACAATCTTGTACCAGCCATATACCATAAAACATGAAGTCAAAATCAACCAATCCAGGCCCATATCATACACATAGTAACATGGTGCCATAACAAGTACTGTGGAAAGACCAGTTCAAGTAAGAAAAGTTAAATTAGTAACTATAAAATTTGAAGAAAATGCAAATTTAGCAACACATGTTCACACTTCAATACCCAACCTTGTTAATTACAAATAACTACCATTCACTGCTGGTCTTCTAATAAGAACTTTTCAGGTACGTACAAATTAATTGACAAAATTAATAATAATGAAAATAAAGCCTACCTGTTTAGCCATGCTGCAAGCTTTGTCAGATTGATTGAGAATCTCGTAGTAGAATACAGAGAAATTGAGAGCCAACCCCAACCTTATTGGATGTGTTGGTGCAAGATCCGCAAGTGCTATATCCTTCAAAAATAAATTGCAGGACAGCAGAATAAGGAATCAAACACTTTTCAACACAGAATCTTCCAGCATTGAATCATGTTTTTTTTTTCTTTATTTCTTTGATCAAGTCCAAAATTCAACTCTTTGAATTGAAATAATATCATCAATTTCAAAATCAAAATGCCCAACTCACTACTAAGACGAATCAGAATCCTGGGTAACAAAAATACGATTAAGTACGCTAATCGAGATTAAGGCTAATCGTTATTTGAACAACGATTAAAACCGGTAAACTTATTAGTTTAATAAGTGATCAAACAGACTCTTAATCCAATTGAAAGTTTATTCAAAACCCTAGATTCCAGGTCTTTCTTCAATATTATCGAAACAAATCTGCAATAACAAGAAAAACCGAGCGACAAATGAAAGGCTAAAAACGACAACGTACCTGAGCGGCCTTATAAGCTAGCATAGTATCCTCAGCAGCAGCTTTTCTCTCATCACCAACCTTAAACTCAGCCAAATACCTGTGGTAATCCCCCTTCATCTTCAAATAAAACACCTTCGATTCACTAGCAGCGGCAGAAGGTATCAGATTCGAGTCTGACAAGCTCAGTATACTAGCACAAACCTCCGATAACTCGCTCTCCACTTTGGATCTATAGTCCTTGACGAGCACAACATGCTCCTCATTCTTCCTCCCTTCCTCTTTCTGCTCGATGGACGACACAATCCGCCAAGCCGCCCGGAGAGAGCCGATCACGTTTTTATAAGCGACAGAGAGAAGGTTGCGCTCCTCCACAGTGAGCTCGCCGGACGGAGTAGATCCGAGAACGAGCTTTTGCATAAACTGGACCATCTCCTCATATCGCTCAGCTTGCTCGGCAAGCTTGGCCAGGTAGACATACTGGTCTCTGGTTAGATTGTCCGGGACGGTGGCCACTGCCATAGCAATTACCGGCGTTTTGTCTCAGAGAGAGAGAGAGAGAGAGAGAGAGAGGGGAGGGAAGTGAATTTTGTTTGGTGGTTTTCCCGGGGGGATTTTTGAGGGTATGGTTAGTAGGGAGGATCTTTTCAATGTGGGGAAGGGAATTGTTTGACGGCTGTTTGTTTCGGTCGGAGGGTGAGTTGGTAATTTTGTGTATAAACGCGTTTAGTGTTGTTAATGACCTTGTTTAGGACCATAATTAATCATTGTGCTTTATCAGTCAGTGAGTGATCAACTTCTTTTACAGTCTCTTCCTCTTTTCAATGTCATCGTCATTCGTCATGGATTTGGACTTTTTTCGATCCTTATGGCCACCCGGTTGAATTTTTCTTTTTTTAATTTTTATAGAAAATTTGAACTTTTACGATTATGTACCAGGCCGAATTATAACTGTTAAAGTTCAAATTTTAAATTATTAGCATTTTTATTTTAAGAATAAAATTTAAATTCATCAATAATATTTTCGATCGATGAACAATTATGTTTAAAACGAGTTTTTCAATTTAATTAATTCATCAATCATATTTTCAGTCGATGTTCAATTATGTTTAAAATGAGTTTTTCAATTTAATGAATACATATATTTCTATTTAAGATTATTGTTTAAGCCCAAAATATTACAGAGAACGAGAGTGTCATGAAAACACTTCTAGAAGGACCATTAGACAAAGTTTACATGAACTTAAAAAAAAAAGGGATTTGGGAAGTATTTTTGAAATCCCTAAATTGTTTTTCTGCTCTCAATCTCTCCTCTGCTCATATGATTTAAACTCCGGGGATTAAAAATCCTTTCTCTTTTTCCATTTCTGACCACAACATATCTTTCTCTTCCTCGTGTCCGCCCGAAAATGGGACCCAATAGTATTGACTCAATTCATAATCGACCTTAGCATGTTCACCGGAGCTTTTCATCGTCAAATTGGTGATGGACCAGAAGCTTATGGCCAGCTCGTTCAGGCAATGCTCGGCTTGCAACAGCATAGATCGAGTCATTTGCCTTTGCTCTTGCTAGCCAGATGGAATGTGGGGTGTTGGACCTGTGTTGGCTTCACTTGCATGGTGTATAGCAAAGCAGTCATTCGGGGATGACAACCGTGTATGAGTGAAGAAATTATACAGTGGCATCTCAATAATCAAGTACTGTATAGGTAATTATAATTATATATTTTTTAAAAAAATTATTTTGAAATTTATTATTAAATAATTATTTTATGAGATACACATATATATGTTAATATTTCTTTGAATTACTATTTCATGTAGATTATTCTACATGAAATAATAGGAGTGTTCTATAATTATTCTATATGAATGGTCTACATATATATATAAAAATTATAAGATAATTATATATATATATACATATATATATATATATATATATGGACCTACTATTAAGTTATCATCTCATGCCAATATGAAATAATCGTTTTATTATACAATTTTTCGGGTGATACCAGTCAAACCTTTCCGGTTCGACTTCAATTGATGAACCGTTCGTCATAATTGATTTGTACTATTTTTAATTCAATTGCTAAGGTGGTCTGTTTGCAAAAAAAAAAAAATAATAAATAAATAAGAATTCATTTGATATTATTGTTAAAATTATCATTAAAAAATTATTTTTTTAAAATATATTAATTAAAAAATAATTTAAAATATAATAAATTTTAATTATAAATATATTAAAATAATAAAATAATTTTTTTAAATTATTTATAATTATATTTAAAATAATATTTTTATTAAAAAAATAATTTTAAATTTTTAAACACAGTATCAAACAAACACTTGATTTTTTTACCCCTAGCTTCTATCAAAATTAATTTTTTTTTTTAAATTTATTTTATAATTTTAATATTTTTATGATTAAAATTTATTAAATTGAATTTTAAATATTTTAAATTTTTTTATTTAATATATTTAAAAAACATTTTTCGGGAATTCCAACTACATCAATCACATCCTTAGTTCTATTTCCACGGCAGGCGTGCAAGACAGCTATTTCCATAGCGGGCGTGCAAGACAGCGAGAAAATTCCCACCTCGTGGATAAGGCGTTAATGTATAGCTTCCTATTATCAAATTGCTATTAATTAAAGCTTTGACTACCCGCTTACAGCTCAGCTGGAAGATAAGTTCAAAACGACAGAACTTAAAAACTCACTGTAAACTACTATTTGAAAATTATTTTAAAATCATATTAACCTCCACGTACTTCGGCTTTTAGATCACACAATTAATTAATTGATAATATGACAAACCAGAAAACTAATTGATAATATGACAAACCAGAAAACTAATTGATTTTTATCCTCTCCCCACAATATCAATTGGTCAGATGCCTTTCCTAAAGGATTAGATTTAGAAATCTGCTTTGAGTTGGCTTGAACATCACTCAAACCCCAATTATTCTCTAACAGCTGTTTTGCTTGTTAATAAAACAAACTATCACTCCAACAACCAAACTAATAAGAGGCTATTAAATATCACCAAAATAGCAGCAAGATCACATCCCTTAAAAGGGATAAGCTGGCAAATATAAGATGTAACACTAATATTAAACTATCAATGTCTACTATATTTACATAACGCATCAAACTCCGCATTCCATTCTCAATATGCTGCTACTAGCAAATGGAGACTTGGCAAATTTAATAGTGCTGCCATGTATGAATAACAGCCACTGCGTTACAAATGCATAGCAGTTTTCAATTACCAGATTGAATGCCTGATCCCAAGACCATTACATGTTAATATGAGGCCCTTGTAACGATTAAGATAATCCTGCAGCCAACAGATGAAATGAAGTAATTAAGCCAAAATGGAAAAAAGGATTAAAGGGCGTCAGCTTGATAATAAATGGGGAAGAGTATTACAATTATGTTATAATCATGGATGTACAGCAGCCCTTTCTTGTCGTACTCTCTCCTCCTGGCAGGATCACTCAAAACTGTTCAAAGAAGCAAGATTCAATTGCTAGCTAGGCATGCAAGATAACTTCTACAACATTTATGTGATATTTTTTGCCTGTATTCTTCAATATTTAGATTCAATGAATCAATATAAATTCAGTATTATCAACCAGATAACTCCTTGGCATCATAATGCAAATGCAATTGTGCTAAGGAATCCATGTGGTCAATTGATTCGGTGGAAAAGAAGACAAAAAGGGTTAAGGACTAAGATGCAATCTTAAAGCGACTAGAATGCTCTTTGATGATGTGAAAAGACACTGATTTTCATGATATGTAGTAAAACAGTGAACAAGAAAGAGTAATTAGTCACAATCATAGGCATCCCCTGCATATAAGATATAGACTTAGTTTGAGCCATTTGGATTTTGGATCCCAGAAACTAAGTTTCACCATTACAGCATATGGTGTACTATTGTACTCACTGCAAAATATTAAAGTGCAAATTGCTGATATTGGTTGACGAGCAATTAAATCTCACTCTGTTGAAATAACCATAGCATTGCCCGTTCAAAAGCCTTTGATATGCATGATCAAGTTTAACAATTGGAATGAATAAAGAAATCAGATGACTTGAGCAAGTTCATATATTGGCATACTACATAAACTACAGATCTACTTTATACAGGTAAACAACAATGAATATATATAGATATATAAAGAGAAGCTGACCCACAGATGGCTTTCTTCCTTTTCAGTTTAGCCCTTTTGGTTTGCCTAATAAAAAATCAGAAATGCCTTTCAAACCAGGAAATTTTTCCATCTTTGAGAAGGAAAGAAACTTGGTCCTGAGCTGGGAATAAAGTTCCATCAGATAAACACCTTCTCATTTTCCCTAGACACTCTTTACCCATTTGACAGAATTGTCACTAAAATGGCAAATGAGACCTCAAAAATCAAAAAAGGATAGCAATAACAACTAAGTCTTAATCCCCAACTAGATGGGTTTAGCAATCCTTTTTCACATTAATCCCAAAAAAGGACAAATGCAAACAAATGTCCATTAAATGATTAAATTCTTTCATATTCCCAGAATCCTATCAAAAAGTAACCAGCAAACTCAGAATAAAATAAACAAACAACCACCTATGCAAATCCAATTATGCAGCACCTGCAAAATTGAAAGGAAATAATTTAGGATTAAGTTCATTTTTGTATGAACCAGTCCAAAATTCTCCAATACTTTAGATCAAGTAAGGCAGTAGTCCTTCTGCTTAACCCCAGAAAACAGAGCAATGAGGAGGGAGTTCAGAAGTGAAGAAGAAATAACTCAAGACTTGATATTGATATTGATATTGTATTATGCTGTCAGAGACAATGACGTTGCATATCCATAGGGAGGCTGATCAATGGGTTGAGTAGCCGCACATTTTTAGCACTTATGGTTGGGCTAAAATTACAATATGAAATCTTTGTGAGAGATGATTGATTGAATGGGAATCAACTGGCAACATTTGGTACAAATATAAAGTAGTTAGGCTGAGTCCAAGCTGTGTATAAGGAAGAAGAACAATACTAGGAAAAAGGTAAAAATGAGAATAAAAAAAGGAGTCCATGCCTCTCATAAGTTAAGATACTGATAGGGATATGGATAAAAAAGGGACAGAATGTGAAGAAGCATATTCTAGAAGGGTACAGCTGGAATAGGGTTGTTGGAGAGGAATGCGGGAACCATCTGAATGCAGCAGCTCCAGAGTCTATATAATTAAGAGAATGAGTGAGAGATGGGCATGATTTGGGTATTGTATTTGTTTTCCAGCTTTAGAAGCTTGGGGTAGTTAACCATACTGCTGGGGTGAGTGAGAGAGAGGTATTCTGGAATTATTTTCCTGAACTTCTTGTATCCCACCTGTTTTTTTGAATTACTGAATAAACACTCTTCTTGCTGCCTTTCTCTTTTCCACAAACTTTCAATTTACCATTTTTTGGCTCCTTACTCTATCAGATACATAGAGGAAAGATAAATAAATAAAGAAAGAAAGATGTAAGAGAATAAAGAACCATATTTTTTTCTGGGTTTGAGCTTTATTCATTAATCTAAGGCTATCTTTTGAACCCCATTACCATATCCATGCAAGCATGAAAATTGGTGTGACACCAACAAGCGCTATAATTGAAATATACATGTAGAAAGAAAAGAGGAAAACCATATCACAAAAAATTGAAATCTAGTAAACAAGTGAAGATGCCAACAAATGAATATCACCCAAACACATCTTGAAGCATGAAATCCAGAAGTTTCTGTGCCACAATTACACAAAAATTACTTCCAAAAAGAGTAGCTAGACAACCTAAAGGCCAAAATGAGAGCAGAAGATTTCAGTAACACATAAAATGTGCTGAAAAAACGATATAAGAGAGCTCCAGTGAAATTCAGAAAGGGATTTCAGTTCACACAATGTTTTTGTTTCCTCATCATTTTTTTTTTTCTCCAAACAATTGTATCACCTATATCAATCAATGATCCACATTGCCCATAGACCACATATTTTTCACATCGTATTTTGCTCCATCATTCCAATGCCTTCTCTTGCACCTCACCACCCCTACCACCCTCAAAAGTTATAGATATGCATGGGCTCAAAAGTTGTGTCACAGCTCAACTCTCACCCCACCTTTTACTTTTAGCACTAAATAAGCATTTCAGTGCTTCATAATCTATCTCCTAAAGGGGAAAAAGTCATCTTGAAGGCCGCTCATGCCAAAATGCCAACATGGAAGTTCAAATGCTGCATGATGAAGGATGCAGCAAACTGCACCATTACTATAACACCTAACCACATGTGTACACACAAACAACTTTGAAGGCCAAAATTAAGTCAGAAACAAATTAATAAAGTCTAGAAGGCAACACAAACTTTCGTTCACAACGTGAAATTGAGCTATGAACAAAGAATTCCGAAACAAATGGAGAATGATGCTGACCCTGGTAAGCCTCGTTTATCTCTTGAAATCTCGAGGTTGCACTCTCCTGGTTTTTCTGCTTATCGGGATGCCATTTCTGCAAACAGCTTAACCCGTGAACAACCCCTCAATTGAATAAAATCAATTTCCCCAACTAAAACCTAAATTAATCCATGATAATATTAGAAAAAGAAGAAGGTGGTACAAACCAGAGCAAGGCGTATGTAATTGGAGCGAATTGCGTCGTCGCAGGCATCATAATCCACTTCCAGTATTTTATAGTAATCCTACATTACCAATCAACAAAGATATTACTCCAAAATTACACGTTGTGGTACCTAAAGACCGCCCACCATAAGAAGAAGAAGAAGGGAAATGTTATCACCTTGGGCTTGGAGACAAGGGAAAGGAAATCAAAATTAAGGAAAGAGTCTTGGTCTTGGTCTTGGTCTTGGTTTTGGTTTTGGTCTTGCTGCTGCTGGCAATCCTCCCAATCGTCCCACATCATAATGTTTCTCCTTTGGTTTTGCCAAGAAAGACAGAAAAGTTAACTTCTAGCGTCCATTGTGGTGGGAGATAAACTCGCTGGTAGGTTTTTGGTTCGGTAATTTGGGGTTTTGTTGTGACACGTGTGTGTATCTTCTTGCCGCGTGCCGTCTCCGTAAATGAGGCTAGCACTTGCTGCAATATCACTCGATACCCCCCAAAGTTTTCTTTCCATTGGAATTTTCTAGACAAACTGATTTTTTTTTTTTTTAACAATGACAAACTAATATTTGCAAGTCTAATTCATTATTCATGAGTAATTCATTAGTTGACTTTGCAAGTAAAAGTACGCAGGTAGCGTTTTTTTTTTTTTTTCAATGCTAAATTTTTTTATTTTTCCTTAATTCTCTCCGTGGCCAGCGGTATGTCGTATCCTGGTGATGCGCATTACCACAATCAAATGATAATGATAAGCCGGAAGAGTATCGACTATATATATATATATATATATATATATATATAATAAAATTATATAATAAAAGTAAATTTTAAATATAATAAATTAGTTAAATTTCGAGAAAAAAATGTAATGGGATATTTTTTGGCATCAGCAGAATCTATTTGTGTGTAGCTTGTAGTGTATGGGCCAATGGTAGTTGACAAGCAGTAGTGGTCCAAGCAAGCAACGACGGTGAGCTTGTGATTGTTTCTTGTAGAATGTGGAATGTGTTTAGTCCATTATAAGCTCCAGGACATAAAACGTATCAGCAAGACAGCTACATCATTGTCACAAAATAGACATATCCCTGTGACAGAAACTAGTTCCGGCTGGAATACTAAAAATCCCACTAAAGTATGGCTCTAATTCAGCAGCCATGGCAGCTCAAATTTCAGCATTGTTTTCGTGAAGCTAATATGGTAGCAAATAAATTGGCTAATCTATAGGGAAAATTTTAGAAGATTTGAGGTATATCTTGAACATCAACCCTTTTCTAAAAATTTGATTGTCCAATCCAATAAAATGTATAAATAAAAATCTAAAACAAAAATTTAACAAAAAAATTTAAATGCAAATGAGAAAGAGTGTGCGTTTGCAAAATCCAGAATTTTAATATTATAATAAAATGAATAATTTCAGTGAACAAGAATTTTAATTGTCTAACAAATTATATATATATATTTTTTTAAATATGAACAAATTTCAACGAATCCTAAATGAAGCGATGACGACTTCTTGATGACGATGTTTTGGGTTAACCTAAAGGGGGAGAATTTGCAAAGTGCAAAGGAAAACATGCGCAATTGAAATTGACCCCCACTCCCCCCTTCCTCTCTACTCTCGCCGCCACTTGAAGAAAACCTTGCAATTGCGGCTAACCCTGTAACTCTCCTCTTCTCTTGTCCCCATCAACACCCAACAGCATCTTGTCTGAAGGCCTATGTCTCCTCTTTTCTTTGCCCTGCTAATCCTAGAAAAATGGTTCAAAATCAATCACACATTTTTCAACTCCTCTTTTCTTTCGCCCTACTCATTCATCACTGAAATTCCTTCCTTTTGATTTATATATATATAAATCCTCAATCCTCCTTATTTTTGGTTATTGAAACTATCATTACAATAGTAAGACTCTCACCACTAGTTTCATCCATTTCTAATTAAAAGGGTATTAGCTTAACTCATGAAAATCGATTTACAACACTTGTAAATTAATTTGAAATTATATATATTTAAAATTTTAAGTATTTATATATTTAATTATAATGTTTATAAGTGATTAATAAGTAATTGATGTGTTTAACAAAAAATAGTTGATAAGTATATTTATCATTAAAATAACAAAAATTGATATTAAATGAGATATGTGGTAAAATTTTAAAAATTAAATGAAAATAATATAGTAAAACACTTTATTAAATTAGCTTTTTATCACTAAGGTTTCCCATTTTTTTTTCTTAGTTTATAAACTTAGTTTATAAGTTCATAAAATGTTATAAACAAATAAATAAATTTATTTTTAGAAATTATAAACTGATTTGATTAATTTATAAATTAAGGCGAATTCACTTTTAAAATTTTCATTAAGTTTGTTATCATTATTGCGTATTTATATTGATTATTAAAATATAAAGTTTAATTTGCTCGATATTCAACTATTTATTTAAATTCTTAATTATTCGTAATATGTAAGAAAGTTAAAAAAAGAATGAGAATAAATAATATCTTTTATTGATAATTTTGAATCTTACAAAGTTGTATACATGTGCACATTGAGGAAAGAAGACGAAGAAGGAGGGGAATTGTAAAAAAAAAAAATGCAGGAGGAGAAAAGAAGAGCGGTGAGAGGGGAGGAGAGAGTTGGGCGGTGGGTCAAGAGAAGGAGGTGGATAGACTATTAGGGAGGTTGGTTTGACCATTTGAGGAGGGGAGTTGGTTGGTTCAAAGAGAGCATTGATTTTGGTAGTGGTTGGATTTGGGGCTGAATTATTTTTGGTAGAGCATAGATTTTGGTAGAGGGGGGAGTGAGGGAGAAAAAAGGGAGAGGATATGTGCAGTGTGAATGAAAGGTGTTAAATTATTTTTATTAAAAACTGAGAAAAATAGATCAAGAGTATTTGATTTGCATTGATTTTCGTAGAGGTTGGATTTGGGGTTGAATTATTTTTAGTAGAGCATGGATTTTGGTAGTGGGGAAGGGAGGGAGAAGAATCGTATATATAGGTTGTGAATGAAAAGCGATAACTAAGGATTTAGGTGATGCCTAAAATAGGGACACATGACTAAAATGGTTTTGGAATAATGCAAGTATTTGAGTATTTTTTGGGGTTCATATGACTACTTATTTATGGTATCATATCATTGTGACTAGTTATAGGAAATGTGTTTAAAGGAGATAATAATATTCTGATTGAGATCATAGTGTTGCTATAAAAAATTTATCCCTCTTAATATAAAAAGGGTCTTTATTTATAGAATAAATGAGACAATGCCTGTCGAATGCGTATAAAAATATTACAAATAAGTTGTTTTAGTCATTGAAATTTGTTTGAAAGGTTTAACAAGATCATTTTATAGTAATAATAACTCTAAAATGCCTGAGCTAATAGTGATAGGTGGTAACGAGTCATATTAGTACAATAAATAACTCATCCGACTTATTTATTTGAGAAAAGTGAAACTCTTACTCAAATAGTTCGGAAGAAAACATAAACTATGTCTGCATGATACAATTCTTCTAAACCATGCTTGCTTGAGCTGTACTTAAAACAATTAACAAATCCGACGGCCTTATAAAAGAATTTTGTTTTCTATATTTGTATGTCCTTTAGTAGTAGTACTGACTACTTTTACCTTAGGGATATTTCAATGTAGCTTACATCTTCAATATAAATGAATGTTGTCAATGGGATTCCCTATGAAACATAACTGATAGTCAAGGGTGGATTCGCTTGTGTAATACTGGGTTAATTAACCCACTGAAATCACGAAAAATTTTAATATATATATATAAATTTCATCCAAAAGTTGTAAATGACTCCACTTAGAAATTAATAACAAAAAACATTCATTTATTTTTAAAAATATCTTATATATTTGGGTAAAATTTTAATAAGTCAATTAAAATAAAAAAAAACTTCTTAATATCACTTTAAATCTATTTATAGCCTCTTTCTTCTTCTCATGTTCATAAAAGTTACGACTTTTTCCTCTGTTCCATCTCTATTTTTTATTTTATATTTATTGATTTTATCTTTTTTCTTTTATATTTTTATGAGAAATATAGTATAATTGTTTTAAATATGAATGATATATTTTAAATAAAAGGACACAATATATATATTAGTTTACTTGCGTGTAAAATTGGCATTGATATTACTTATTGTAACTTTAAGCATTGAAAGAGTTTTTTTTTGTAATAAAAATTATGAAAAATCAATTACTGAATCGAATTGAGATCAATTAAATTATTTATTAACAATTAAGAAAGTTGTCTTTGATAAAATTGACAATGAAGAGATCATATAATATTTATGAAAAATAAAAACCCGTCAATAATAATAATAAATTTAAACTTATAGTGAAAATTTGTTATTTTTATGAAATTATTTTCTTTTAACTTTTACTCTTATAATTATATGTAGAAAATTTTCGTAAGAGATAATTTATTATTCTGTACAATATTTTTTTATTTGAAATGAGTTTAAAAGAAAATTAATCACACTGTCTCAAATTTTTACCTGCGTCTGCTAATAGCTATCACTATATTTTACTGCAGGGGCTATGTAACCATTTTTAATATTGGAGATCAGTTGTATGACATCTTTTATCTCAGAACTAGAGGTGAGATCGTGTCTAGTATAGTTATACTATGAAATGGTTTTCATGCTGATGTGATCAAATGATATCCAACTCTTATCTGAGTGTTCACATGTCCTCTACTCAATGACTCGTTTACTAATATTGTAGAGAATGTACGACTCATTTACGAGTATACACATATTCTTTACTCAAAGACTCGTCTATTGATGCCATAGAGTATATGACTCCTTTATGAGTGTACAAATGTCCTTCGTTAAAAGTCTCACTCATTTATACTGTATCAAAAGTATTAAATTATTTCTATTAAATATTGAGAAAAATAGATCAAAAGAATATTTTATAAATAAATTTGTTTTAAAAAATTTTTATTTTCTAAATCAAAACTCTCCTGAATCGAAATTGGGAAGTGCATATAACTCATATTTATAGAGTAGTTAATGTGTGTACTGATGCTTTGGCTGGAAGTGCCGAGATGTTTCCAGTGGGTGCGCGCGTTCTTATTTCACAACCTCAGAATTTGTGGCCTTGATTGGAGCATGACAGGGTGGGAGTTGCCTATGTGAGGGCTGTTTATGTTTAGCTTGTTTGAGCTCTGTTTCACGGGGAAAAAAAAAATAATAATAATAATAAAATTCACAAACTTTAATTATAATTAATTTTTTCTTTGTTTACCAAGTTGCGAGGTTGGCTTAAATCCAGATTCAAGAGGCGATGATATGCCTGCTAATGCCAATGGAACACCGTTTGTCGTCTTTAAAATGTTTTTTTCAGGTTACAATCACGACGGTCAAACACATCGGGGATGTATGAGGGTATTATCGTAATTAAACGCAATCAACGTCCATTCTCGCCAGTTGAACAACCGCTAAACCCACTCCACCAGCCAACAACGCTGTATAATCACCAAATCACAGCCTGAGAACGCAAAGGCAAGTACAAAAAATCCCGACGCCAAAAACCACATTCCCGATTTCGCCAAAAATATTGCCAGCTATGAAGTAACTTCTCTTTTCCTTCCCCCTGTCATCAAGGACAAAAAATCCCGACGCCAAAAACCACATTCCCGATTTCGCCAAAAATATTGCCAGCTATGAAGTAACTTCTCTTTTCCTTCCCCCTGTCATAGTCATCGCCGACGTCGATTTCCAATGGCTTCCCTCTCCGGTCTCTGTTCCTCTTCCCCTTCTCTCAAGCCTAAAACTCCTCTTCTCAAAACCACTATCAATTCGCGGCCGCTCAGGACCTCACTCACATTTGCAACTCGCTACCGACTTGAGCCAATTCAGTCCGTTGCGCGCGAGATATCCACCGGTTTATCCAAGACAAATGATAAGTTGCTGAGCAAGCCGAAACAAGGATTGGAGAAAGATCCTAGCGCTCTATGGAGGCGATACGTGGATTGGCTGTACCAACACAAGGAGCTAGGGCTGTGTTTGGACGTTAGCCGGATCGGGTTCACAGACGAGTTTGTGGCGGAGATGGAGCCCCGATTACAGAAGGCTTTTAAGGATATGGAGAAGCTGGAGAAGGGCGCGATTGCGAATCCTGATGAAGGGAGGATGGTCGGGCATTATTGGTTGAGGAATTCGAGCCTCGCTCCAAACTCTTTTTTGAAAACGCAGATTGACCAGACACTTGATGCCGTTTGCAAGTTCGCTGATGAAGTCGTCAGTGGTAAGGTTAGTCGTGTGACAATGATTTTGCTTTTCTCATTTTGTTTTAATGCGTTAGAGTCGGTTATTTGGGTGGAGGTGGAAATTTGAGGTATGAGAACTCCTGGTATTATTCATTATAGTTTTAGGATATCAGCTGCATTTATGATTTTGAATGCATGCTAGTTTGGGTGTTGAAGAAGTTATAGAGGTAATGCTTTTCCTTGTATTATTGTCTGTTTCTTTTTTTTTTTTTCCCACATTGATGCAGATTAAGCCACCATCTTCGCCAGAAGGCCGTTTTACTCAAATTCTCTCTGTTGGGATCGGAGGTTCAGCTCTTGGACCACAATTTGTTGCGGAGGCTCTGGCGCCTGATAATCCTCCTCTCAAGGTATCTATGAACCCTTGAAATTGATTGGTTATTGTGATGTTTCCCTTCATATGTTATTTTCTTAAGATTGACAAGGCCTATTTCACAAAAAGGGCTCGTCTGATTGCAATTCTGAAAGTACATTACGTCATTCACGCCTTCATGATCTTGTGTGAACTTTGAAAGCCTATCCTGGAAAATGACTTCTCCATTTTGCCTTTCCTTTTTAACCCTCATCTTCCTGTATGAAAGGTATTTTTCATGAATTTTACACTATATTCTCGTTGCTGCTTGTTTGGAGGTTCTTATGGGTTCCAAAAGAGGATAATTAATATGTCGCCTGTTTGCAATGGGCTGCAATAAAATACATCTTCTTTATTTATTGTACTTTTTTATCATGAAAATTTGAAGTTCTCTTTATTCATACCTTTGTTGTGTACTTGCAATGACCGTTGAGGTTCTAGATTCCCTGTTAGAATTAAGAATCTATTTGCATTGCTTATTCACCAAAGATGTGCCGTGATTATCCTTTCTTTAATGAATTATCTATTACGTTTAACAAATTGTATTAATGCTTCTTGTTTTGAAAAATTTTGATTGTCATGACTCATAATAATACTTTCTTGTCTTCTTGGCAGATAAGATTCATTGATAATACAGATCCAGCTGGAATTGATCATCAGATTGCTCAGCTTGGCCCTGAGCTGTCTTCAACTCTTGTAATTGTAATTTCGAAGGTATCCATGGACGTCAAATTTCATAAAAAGGTGCATTTTTTAGTGTGTATTTTTCTTATGTTCAATATGTTGCTAATGTACTATCAGTTTCAATTCTTTGCAGAGTGGAGGTACCCCTGAAACTAGAAATGGTTTGCTGGAAGTACAGAAGTCCTTTCGTGAAGCTGGCCTGGAATTTGCAAAACAGGTTTTGATCTCAGGTTCTTGTTTCTGCTTTTTGTTAATTTCCCCTGCTTCCAATTATGAATATAAAATTTTTCATTGAAATCACGTTGGAACTACTTTTAGAACAAACCATTATGATGTGCAATCACTGACCGGATGTAGATTGATTTTTATGTTATTCTTTTGGGATTTGCTTGTATCCAATTCCATGATGTAGTTAGCACTCTTATATACAAGGAAATTGCAGTCATCATCACCTCCCAGTTCTTTTATGCAAGACAAAATGGGTGCAAGTACTTATGATGGTATATGGTTTAAAGGGGTTTCTTTTTTCTTTTTGGGAAGAATCTTGGTTTCATAATCATAGCATAGTGGCAGATTCTTTGATTTTATCTCCCAGCATCTGCTGACACTTATAATGCATGAACTACTTTTCAAAGCTTTCATAGAAATGATTTAGTGGTACCTGGTTTCATATCTTGGCAACTAGTTTTCAATATTTCATTGACCATCCATGGATCATTGTTGTAGTTATCTTATTTTATAATAGAGCAAACTCATTAATTGTTTTTGAAAGAACTTGCACTTTGTTTTTATGAATTGATGAACATATTCGATTTTTGTAAGTCCAGCTGTGCTGCTATATATTGGAGGAGTTATGAATTTTTTACAGGTTACCTGTACTTTATGTGTAGTTTCTCCCCTCCTGTTTTTTGAGTTTTGAATTTGATATGCGTAATTTGATACAGGGTGTTGCTATAACGCAAGAAAATTCATTACTAGACAACACTGCCAGAATTGAGGGTTGGTTAGCTAGATTCCCTATGTTTGATTGGGTGGGTGGTAGGACATCTGAAATGTCTGCAGTTGGCCTACTTCCAGCAGCACTTCAGGTAAATGGCCATCGAACTCAAAATCTTTTATGTTTGTTGATATCAGATTAGTTCATAATTCTTTGTGAGTTATCTTTGCTTCAGGGGATTGACATTAGAGAAATGCTTGCTGGTGCATCATCGATGGATGAGGCAAATAGGACCACAGTGGTAAGTGTTGATATGGATATATGTATAGCAGTTAAAAGTTTCAAGCATGAATTACCTCTCGAACCAACCAATGTTTTCCAGATTCATCTTCCTCCTATTGTCTTGCTTTAAATTTGGTTGTTCACACTCTTGCAGCTAATTTTGCGCATTCTTGTTGTTATTATTGAGAAGGTTTCTATGTTATATCATTTGGGTTGCTTTGGACTGATGGAATGAAAATTCAACCTTTGTGATCTCATTTTCCTTTCTGGAACATAAGTGTGCTCTGTTAAGTTCTGCAGGGAAGCCTCTTGATTTTAGTTCTTGTTTCTAGTGCATGTTAAACGCTCTTTCAGACTCTTCAGAGATCAATGATTCCTACTTTGCAAGTTTAGCTTCTGCTCACCATGATAAAAGTTACATAATTATCTGTGGATTGATACCTAGTCTGTTGAAGTATTTTTCCTTTCACAATCACAATTGTCGCTTATATTTGGATTTCACCTGTGACATTTTTCTTCTTCTCCAGCTAAGGAATAACCCTGCAGCCATGCTAGCTTTGTGCTGGTACTGGGCCTCTGATGGGATGGGATCCAAGGTACTTACTGCTTTGCATATTCAAATTTTGCACTCTTGATTGTATAGTGCTCTGAAACTGATTCTATGTGCTGTTTAATTTTGTATATTGATTTAATGCAGGACATGGTTGTCCTTCCGTACAAGGACAGCCTGTTACTATTTAGTAGGTATTTACAGCAACTGGTCATGGAATCACTTGGGAAGGAATTTGACCTGGATGGTAATAGGGTATGTCAAATCAATTAGAACAACTATCTCTAACTCCTCCAGTCCTCCTGCTACTGCTGTAATTGTTATTGGCAATTTTGTCCCTTCATTTTTTCTTTGGGATACATTTTTTCATTTTGGGGATACCTTTTTGTTAAATTGCAATTATTAATTTTAGGAATAGATCTTCCCTCCCTAATAATTACTGGAGTTGCCTGCTTGGTGAGGAGTAAAAATGTCATTCCATCAATGAACAGGGATATCACTTAGGTTCTATGTGTTTTCTTGTATCTTTAACATGCCTCAGGTCTAAAATTCTTTTGCCATGGCCTTCAGCTCATATTGTGGTTACGCTACTTGATCTATATATGATGCCATGGAGTGAACCAGTTATTAGTTTTGATAGTGCCAAATGGATAAAATCACAGTGGATATAAATATAATATGAGGAATTACTTTGTATGCAATGTCTATAAAATATTTGCTTCTTCCATTTTCTTTTTTTCTTTTAAACGAGTCAAATTGAATCAAATTATTATATTATGTGAATGTGGATTTGTGATTTAATGAAGAGCATTCACTATTCTTGCATTTTCCTTTTGAAGTTAAATGAACTTTTCTTGTAATAAATGAATAAAAGTCTTTCAGGCTTAGTTGGATCTTTTTTTTCTTTTTTTTTTTTATATGTAACTGGACCTTTTCTTATTTCACAGGTGAATCAAGGACTTACAGTCTATGGAAATAAAGGGAGCACTGATCAACACGCGTGAGAGTGCCATTTATCGTCTATAAGTTTATATGATTATTATATTGATTTTTCTATATTGAGGCCTGATGCGCAGCACCAATTTATTCATTCTTCAGTTACATTCAACAACTAAGAGAGGGTGTGCACAATTTCTTTGTGACATTCATTGAAGTGCTACGTGATAGACCCCCTGGTCATGATTGGGAACTTGAACCCGGTGTCACATGTGGTGACTACCTATTTGGAATGCTGCAGGTTAGAAATATTACGAGAGCCTGTTTATAAGCAATTCCCAATGCTTTAAATCTAGAGGTGAATGTTAGATTTATTGTGTTGTTACTGATAAGTGCTCCTCTCTGCCAAAATTATTCTTTTTTTAGGGAACTAGGTCAGCACTGTATGCTAATGACAGGGAGTCCATAACAGTTACCGTGCAAGAAGTGACACCTAGATCTGTGGGGGCTCTTGTTGCGCTTTACGAGCGAGCAGTTGGGATATATGCCTCACTCATCAACATCAATGCTTATCACCAACCTGGTAAATACCTATATCCTCTTGCCTCTAAATGACATTTGGGCATGGAAGTGAGAAATGAAGGTCAATTACTGTGGCTACTGTATGATTATGTGTCCTACATGCTACACCATGTGCTTTATATATATATACTGAGAAATCCAAGTCTGACTGGTTTGGCACTTCATTCCACCTCAGGTGTTGAAGCTGGAAAAAAGGCAGCCGGAGAAGTGTTAGCTCTTCAGAAGCGGGTTTTGGCAGTCCTCAACGAGGCAAGGTAAAGTGCCACAATTTCGCCATCAGCCTCCAACTTCCTCATCTTTACAATCTACCTTCTTCCCCATGCAGTCTTTTCTCTATGTCAGGGCGGTTATCAAGTCTATGTGTATTGTATCGTTATGATTTATGTGCTTTGCTGAAGATTTGCCTGACTCACTATCCTCCCAGCATGCACAAAAAAAATGCACTTGGATTTACCTGTGCATTGAATATAATCCAATTTGGACAAGTAGAAGAATGGTTTAACTGCGTTGTGAGGTGAACTCCTAGGAACCCTCAGTTGGGTACATGGGGTTGGGAAGCAAATTTCCTTAAAAAATTGACCTCTTCAGCATGGGACTTAAAATTTGATATTGCATGGAGTCAAACTCTTGGTTGCAATGCTATGCAACTCCAAAGAGGATGGACCTTCGGTAAAAAATGCAATTTCCTTTTCATTTTTTCTTCTAATGCTTCATGAAGTGAGCTGTTTCCCTGATGATGCTGATGTTGTGCTTGTGTCTTTTCAGTTGTAAAGAGCCTGTTGAACCATTGACGCTTGAGGAAGTAGCTGAACGTTGCCATGAAGAAGAAGATGTATGTAGAGTATCTTACTTAACACTTGAGAGATAAAATGTCATCCTGACCTTCTATTTAATCATTTTTTCAGATTGAAATGATATACAAGATTATTGCACACATGGCTGCCAATGACAGAGCACTTATAGCTGAAGGTAGTTGTGGTTCACCACGCAGCATCAAAGTTTTCCTTGGAGAATGCAATGTTGATGAGTTGTATGCTTGAGTTCAAACAAAATATGAAAATCAGTTTGTCATGAAAAAGATCCAATAAGCTAATTTTGAACTTGTATTACAGGGAATGGGGTTTTCTTTTCCCCCCTTGGATACACATGGAAAATAAATTCCTTTGTGCTTGTGTTGTCAGTTGAGTTGTCTTCATCTAAATTGTCTGTTCATAAAAGCTGATGGAATTTGTTGTAGATGAAAGTGATAATGGAAAGTATCTCAAACATTAAACCATTACCAGACATTTGCTTGTGTATACAAGGTATTGGATAAATGTATAATTTACAGTCATTACAGTTGCAATTGCTGAATTGAGCAGCTTAAAACCTGTGCATTGATCACAGTTATTCAGATGTAATGATTTAGAAAACTGGGCACACTGCACCGGAATGTCAACTCCACGATGCTTGCAATGCAGTTCTCTGAAGGAGCAAATTAGCAAAATCTGAACTGTGGGAAGTTAGGGCGTTGGAAGGCAATTTTCTTGTATTGGTTGTGTAGCATCTCAATTCAAACAGTTTTAGCTGAAAAAGATAAAAAAAAATGTCACGTCTATTATTGTTATTTGCCCATGGTTCTCCTGATCCGCGCAGTACAACGGCCTTGCCACTCGTGCGTTTGAGTAGCTGGAACATTTTATTGGCATGGAAGATTAGCTCAGGGAAATTTAGTCACCGCCTTTCCCACCAGTCTGTTTTTTGTTCGCTCTACCTCCCTTTCATAAAACGGTAGGTAGTTAATCTCGTCAACTGGCAAGAGTTGCCCATATGACATGATTCACTGCCATTTCTTATGCAACCTATATACCAAGCCTTGGCGGGCCCAGATAAAGCAGAAGTACCCAATGATACCAAGATTTGAAAATATCTTTTGCATCGGTAGAATGAATGTTCAAAAAAAAAAAAATTCAAATTAAAGCTTATATTCTCCTATTATTTAAACAGGAATAATTGGCTCAGTCACAGCTGGGTCTTTAATAAAATTACTCTATAATCTAAGTTCACATGTGTCAATCATTGACCAACTCCTCTTCAAGTACGGCAATTTTGAATCTATCCATCCCAATCTCAAATTTCTAAATCCTAATCACCAATGCCAACGTCAAAAAATTAGTCAAGGCTTCTCAATTGTTGTGATCTGACCCCTCGTTGGTGCCTCGGTTGGCAATGGGCATTTTGGGTAGTTTAGCCGCAGCAAACAGAACACAACCAAAGAACCGACGAACTAACACGGCACACACTGCAAAAAACAAAGTATGGGTGTAGTGGGACCCATCACACCATGTGAGTGATTCCTCAGTGGAAAATTATATGCATAGCGGGAAAATAGAGCAAACTTGTCCCCACTTACAACGTTCGACTGTTTAATATTTAAAAAAAAAAAAAACGGAGTTCCTATGCCACGTCATTCCACCCGTTACTTTTTCACGACGTGAGCTTTATTATCGGCTTGATTTACAGAGTTCTTGTTGGCAATCCGAGTTCTAGTCTACAGTCTTTATTTTCTAGTAAGAACAAAGAGTATTCTTTTTATAATTTTTTTTTATAATTTTTTCACAAATTAAATTCATTTAATATTGAAGAATTTTTTTAAATATATCTCTAATTTTCTAAAATAATTTAAAATTATTAATTTTAAAATTCTAACTTTCAAAAAACTTTTTAAAATATATTTTTTAATTATAGTTTGAATAATAATAAATCATCATTAATTTCTAAGAATTTATTTAACATTATTATTGATTTTATCTGTTTAATTAAAAATTAAATTTAATATACCGTAAATAAAACTTAAATAATATTTTAAAAAATATATGTCTAAATTGTATTAAAAAAAAAAGCAAAACGGTGGGTGACCCTTCAGTGAGAAATAAAAACAATGTTAAAGCATAAAGAGAGTTGATCAAACCAAAATTAAGATTAAAAAAAATGCCAAAGTCCTCATTTTTGCGAAGACGAAATCTTTCCGTCTCTTGCGGTCTCTCTGTGAGCTGAGCCTGAGCTGAATCAAACCAGCAAAGAAAGCTTTTGAAGTAAGCAAAACTTTTTCTCCTTTCTCAAATCTCGCACCACTTTCAACTTCTCTAATCTCCTCTCAACTCTCAAGACACACTCTCCCTCTTCTACTGCAGAACTTTTATTTAGATCCTGTAGCTGTGAAAGCTTGGATTCTTATGTGAGTATACCTTTGTTTTCCTCTAGATTTTGCAGTTCTTTCCTTGGCATTGTCTCTGTATTTTTGTTTTATGAAACTGAGATTTGTGTCTCTGTCTCTGTATCTCTGTATGTAAGGTGAAGAGCACAATGTTCACTGAAGGACTCGATTCCAACGCCGTTCGATGGGTTCGAGAGGTAATATTCATAAAATTTTCAATTATTCACTTTCTAATTTTACTTTACTCTGATTTAATTGCTGTTTTATTTACTAAAATTACTCGTTTTTCTTGTTTTCAGAACCAGAAGGAAGCTACTCTCTCTCGTTCCAGTTTAAGGCCTAGAATTGGTCCCATAACTAACGTTAGAGCAGGCAGTCGCGGATTTGGCTTGCCTCCACCTTCCAAATTCAGAAGCGGACACCTACCTTCTACTGCAATTCCGGTGTCCAGAACCATTCCTGGCGATATCGGTGATAGCCGATCCGCTTCTGATAATGACATAACCACCGAGTCCGATGAAGATGATGTTTATGGCGGACGGTATTCCCTCGATTCCTCTCCTCGAGACGAAAGAATCCCCAATTCCACTGCTATTGGGCAAAGATATGGAAATGCCGAGCTAAGAGGCGCGCGTTATGCTACTGATTATGTGTACTCCGATGTTAGTTCGTCAATGGAGACTCTGGCGGGGAGAGGTGGTAGTGTGGCCGAGAGGGTAGTTAGAGGGAACGGGAGGTATGAGGTTGGAAGGAATGGTTACACTGAGGATGATTATGAGTCGTCGGATTCGGCTGCTAGCTCCGAATTTTCTACCACGCAAGCTGGGAGTGTTAGTAGTGCTTTGCCTAGGAGTAGGCTGCGTGTTTCTGAGGGATATGCTTCGAGCGTGCCTTCTTTGGCTAATGTTGAACGCAATGCACGAAAGGTTTGTTTTAATTTAATTGAACTGTAGTTTAGAATTTGAAATGCTTGCTTGTATCTTTGTGATTGGTTGTGCTTAGAGGTGAGGAATTGGTTTCTTATACTATTGTATTCTTGATATTGATTTTGTTAATTATCATACTTTTACGTTGGTTAAATTATTGGAGAAGCTGGCACAAAAATTTTGGCATATAGTGAACAACCTTTTGTATTGCTCGTTCAAGATTGATTAATATCATGGAAATCAATGTAGTTGGAGCTATTTGCCTATGCTTCCTCATTTTTTGTTCCTTTGGTCATTTCAGATGGCATGTGTACATTTAATGTCTTAGTTTCCACAACCACTCTAAATTACTACTTGTTGATATCTGCAGGTTGAGCTACTGAAAGTTTTCCTTGACTGAGCCAATAGTCTGAGCATAACAGTTATTCATATTCTTCATTATAAAGTCACTGTTAATTCCTGGGAATTGGAGGGAAAAACACAAATATAGTTAATATGGATAATCTTACTAGTATCATAGGATTTTTTTTTTTTTGGCATTCTTAGCGAACTCTTTAGGGGTCGAGGCAGGGGATAAGGGCCTCCTTTATGAATAGTTCCAAATAAGTAACAGCCCAAAAGCATTTTATCCTCTTATGTCATAGCAAAATGTCTAACCATCTTATCTTATCTGATTATCAATATTTTTCTGTTGATTCTCTTATTGCTTTAAACATGCTATAAGGAGGAAATTTCCTCTTGATAATAATCA
The DNA here is from genome assembly GCF_030052815.1 of Hevea brasiliensis. Classification (NCBI taxonomy): domain Eukaryota; kingdom Viridiplantae; phylum Streptophyta; class Magnoliopsida; order Malpighiales; family Euphorbiaceae; genus Hevea; species Hevea brasiliensis. The sequence continues at coordinate 53,819,598 of NC_079508.1, forward strand.
CTTGGAAATATTAATTTCTTGCTGTATAAATTGAAGTGCGATGAGTGACTACTATATTCATGATCTTGGTTTTTCCTGGTTTAGGATTTGATATTCTCGAGTTGCAGTTTTTTCTCAACAACTTAGTTTGTCTTACAGGATTTGAATTCCAGAAACCTCCAGAATGTGAAATTTTCTTATGATGATGATGTTCCCAGTGCACCTCCATTTTGTGGTTCTGGTCAGGAAATTAAAGAAAGTGCTGAACTAGCATCTGGAGTGCATAAGACCGCAGGCATTACAGATCCATGTGGTTTTCCTACCAATGATGACAAAAATGAAATCAAACCTACTTCTGGAGCTGAACCAAAGGAAAGTTTTGGAAATGAGAATCCTGATCAGTTTGTAAGGTTTGCAAAACTTTTCTAGGGGCTTGTTTTGGCAGACATTTTATGCTGATACTCTTTTTTTGGAAGGCATGTTATTGACATTTCACGTAAGTGGAAAATTAAGTGTAGTATATTAGAATTGATGAGCCCATCATTTTTTGCAGAACAACTGCTGGTGCAGAAGCTGCTGTGCCTTCTGGTTCAAACCCAGCTCGGCTGCCAACATTTCATGCCAGGTATTTGTTATTAACACCATGATTGTAGATGAAGTTAAAGCCAAGAATGTCATTACCATGTTAATTAAATTGCTGATGTCTTTTAAATAAAATCAGTGCATTAGGGCCATGGCATGCTGTGATTGCTTATGATGGATGTGTGCGGCTTTGTCTTCATGCTTGGGCAAGGGGATGCATGGAAGCTCCAATGTTCTTAGAAAATGAATGTGCTTTGCTGCGGGAGGCATTTGGGTGAGATCATCATTTTTTTTCTTTTCTTTTCCCCTTGTTCTTTCAATGAATTATCATTGTCAATTAAGTTTTCTAGGAACAGTGTTATGCATGGTAAATTTTAGAACATCTGTTATTGTTTTAATTTGCTGTTTTTACTAACTCCAGCTTCCATTTTCTTGATCTTCAGTGTGCAGAATGTGCTTTTGCAATCAGAGGAGGAACTACTGGCAAAGCGCTCTTCTGAGCTTGTTAATGAGGGGGCTGCTCCAAAACCTAAGAAAATCATTGGAAAGATGAAGGTGCAAGGTGAATATTATCTCAGCTTTGATACTAACCATTGAGCACCTGTAATGAGTTATCCTAATATCTCATTACTGTGCAGTGCGTAAAGTGAAAACTGTTCTTGACCCTCCTACTGGCTGTAGTATGTCATCTCTGACTCTTAGAGTTCCAAATCTAAAACTCGAATCTGTCCGATATCGTTTCTCTAAGTTGCAGTCGACACTTTCTACTGCTTGGCAAGCTTTTCGAAAAATTCATGTTGCACCTCGCATGCCTGCAAACGGCTCCTTTTCCCGTCAAAGCTTGGCATATGTGCATGCTAGCACTCGGTATATAAAACAAGTGTCTGGACTTCTGAAAATTGGTGTGACAAGTCTACGTAACAGTTCCTCATCATATGAAGTTGTGCAAGGTATGCAAAGTTGCAACTCCATGATTTATGGTGGAAATTTTTCATGTCCATTGTCGTATATCTACTCAATTGGGTCATTGAATTGGAGTTAGTTACTACTTTTGACTTTGGCTGGTTGTTCCTGGCCAGATGAGATATCCTAGCAAGAATATTGTTTTTCTTTAACTGCAAAAAAGTGCTTGTCTTTCCCATGTTACTGTGAGTACCTACTGATGCCATTAGGAACCATCTAATATAATCTCCAATAGTATAATAACCTTCTGAAGTGCTTACTCAGATATTGACTGGTAAATTTTAGGTAGTTTCATTCCTTTAATGGCATAAATAACTGAGCCTGTTGGTAGCTTATCACCAACCTTGTTATGTGCAATATCCTTTTTAACCTCTTTTTCTGTCACAAATGTCATCAGAAACATACTCATGCTTGTTAAGACTGAAAAGTTCAGCAGAAGAAGATGCCATCCGGATGCAGCCTGGATCTGGTGAAACCCATGTGTTGTAAGCACCATTCTCTAATGCTCTCAGTTTTAGTTGTTTATTTCCATCTGCTTGAGAAAGTTATTGATGACTCTACAGCTTTCCAGATAGTCTAGGGGATGATCTAATTGTTGAAGTCCAAGATTCCAAGGGGAAATATTATGGCCGTGTCCTTGCTCAAGTTGCAACTATTGCTGATGACCCTGTAATATTTCTAAGCTTTGAATAGAATCAGTTGGCAATAGTAGTTGTTTTGGCTTTGACTCATATCAAAATTGGATACAGGTTGATAAGCTACGATGGTGGTCAATATATCGAGAGCCAGAGCATGAGCTTGTGGGCAAACTACAGCTCTACATTAATTACTCTACAAGTTCAGATGACAGTAATCTCAAGGTGACCTACTCTTGGTGCCTTTTTTGGTCTCATCTTTATCTAAAAGTTCACTTTAAACTGCTGTCTCATGATTGAACCAGAGTTGGATTCTTCTGAAATTAAATACTAGCAAAACTGGGTCTTTGCAGTTAATCATTTATCAAAGTTCATCATAATTTTGATGGTCATGTCATGATGATTATGGACAAAACAACACTATCCAAAAGAGGAGTAAATTTGTATAAGTCTTAGATTGGGTTTATAGCCATTGGTTGTAAAAGCCAACTTAGCTAATTGTAATTTAGAGACACCAATAATAGTATTAAATACAACTCATCAAATTTGAGTCGTATTTTTCATTTCCAATTATGGAACAAACCATTTGGTTTAGAATTTCAGTGGCATATTTTGACTTTTATGGGCAAAAAATTCTATAAATGACAAGTTGGTGGATTTGGGTGCATTTCAAAACTAGTCTTGTCTTACTCCACTTGTAAAAGATACATGGTACTTTTCCCTCAGAGTAGTCAGATGCAAGTTGACCAGTGATTGGGCTTGGAAATTTAATTCTCTTTTCACATCTTGGATTCCTGGTTAATGAAATAATAATATGATATTGATTATTGTTTCTTTTATTCTAGTGTGGGTCCGTAGCTGAAACCGTCGCATATGACCTCGTTCTAGAAATTGCTATGAAAGTTCAACATTTTCAGCAAAGGAATTTATTGCTTTATGGTTCCTGGAAATGGCTTCTTACTGAATTTGCTTCATATTATGGGGTTTCTGATGTCTATACCAAGCTGAGGTAATGGAACTTATTCTGCATTTATGTTTAATGTGTTTCAACTCAATTCAAATGTATATAGCATTAGTTTCATTCCATTGTGCACTTTCTACATCAATATTTCCCATCTAATATTTTTTCCACGAGAATTTTGAAAATGGCGAAAGGATGAAAAAGAGACTGAAAAGCTTAGGATTTTTGTAACAGCTGCTAATTTCTGTTCTTTGGTCATTCTCTTGTTGCAATGGTGGCTTCTAAAGCGTGATATTGACAGGTATCTTTCCTATATAATGGATGTTGCTACGCCCACAGCTGACTGCCTGACCTTGGTATATGATTTATTAATGCCTGTGATTATGAAAGGCCATAGCAAGAGCACGTTAAGTCATCAAGAGGTAAATTTCAGAATTTCAGATTTATGCATATTACATACATTCACCATTTTCTTTGTCAATCTTCATTACTTAACTGCTTTTTTTGGATGTTCAATCATTGACTAGACTTTGTTTCCTCATCTTTTGAGCTGTTTTCATGTTATTTCACATGATTTATTTTATAGTTCTCCTGGTTGCTGCTTATTTCTCCTTTAACTCAATGTGCATAATTGCTGGCCATTTCACTAGAACCGACTTTTGGGAGAAATCAAGGATCAGATTGAACAGATTCTTTCTCTAGCATTTGAGAACTACAAGTCTCTTGATGAATCCTCGTTTTCGGGTATTATGGATGTTTTCAAGCCAGCAACTGGGTTTGCAGCAGCTGCACTGGAACCTGCTGTGAAGCTATATACTCTTCTTCATGACATTTTGTCTCCTGAAGCACAAACAAATTTAACCCATTATTTTCAGGTACAAAATGTCGAAATTCTCACTATATAACCTTGTTTTGAATTTGCCATATCTTTGTATCGCTTAAAGATAGTGTCTCCTCCAGGCTGCTGCTAAAAAAAGATCAAGAAGGCACTTGACTGAGACAGATGAGTTTGTTTCCAACAACAATGAAGCTACTTTGATGGATTCTGTTGCAATGTCCACAGCTTACCAGAAGATGACTAACCTTTGTTTGAATATTAAAAATGAAATTTTTACTGACATTGAAATCCACAACCAACACATACTTCCTAGGTACGACTAATTTTCTTAATGTCAAATGGCATATAGCAAACATGCTCGAAAATGGATCTTTGCATTTTTGAATCTTGATATTCGCTAGAAGACTTCATCTCTTTTTTAATTTTTTTTTTCCTTCTTCTTCCAAATGCTGTTACAAAGTAATTGAATTGTATTGCAAAATATGATTACATTATTGATACATGATAAACATATGTATTGGATGGTATAAATTAACCTGCAGGTTTTCTAGTTCAGCAACAAATAGCATAAATTACCTATAGTTTTAAAATAAGTTTTGGAACCTTGACTATATGAAATGGAGCCGATTTTTTATCCTCTATATGAAAATGCGTGCAGTGTCATTTTGTTGGTTTACTCTGAGAATGTTAATTAGTTGTCTGAAGTAGTTGAATCATTCATGTCTTTTGAATCAAAAAATGGCTGAGCAGTTTGGCATCATGTATCTGATATTGTGTACTATCCAATTTTAAGAACATAATCTGTCTGGATCTCAACTTCCAATATATCTTCTCACATGGTAAGATTCCTTTTTTATGTAGAGCATGTAATCCTGGGCGGCATAAGATGGGAAAACTTTCATCGAAATTGTAATTTTCTGATGTTTTGGAATGTACAAGAACATGACTTCTTTTTTGTATTTTGATAAAGTACAGGTGCCACAAGTGGTTACCCCCTTGTTAATGGCACCCTTGATACTTAATCGTGTATTTGATTTCCTTGGAATATCACTTGGGGAATGAGTCCCACGTCAACAGTTTACAAGGAAATTAAATGATATATAAGTGTTGGCAAACAAAACCAAAATGGCTTAAGTCATTTTAGCAATGGGAAGTCCAGTTTCAAGCCCAATTCAGCATGTAGTCTGCAATTTGATATTCACACTCCTAGGTCCATAATTCTCAACATGGTATTAGAGTAGTAAGGCCCAATGGTTGTAGATCTGGGACTCGAAAGCATGGTGAGTTGAGCCCCAGCAAGCTAGACTCATGAGTTGAGCCCTAGCGAGCTAGCCTGGGGTGGATCCATGAGCTAGCCCAGTGAACTAGACTTTGAGGACAGAGCCAAGAGGAGCCAGACTCAAATTAAATGGGCCACCCCATGCAATGGCAAGTGACAATTGAGCCTGTGAACCTGAGTTTAACCCAGTTGCACTTCAGAGGGAGTGCTGGAATATCACTTGTGGGAAGAAGTCTCACATTGGCAATGTACAAGGAAGTTAAAGGGTATATAAGTGTTGGCAAATTAAAACAAAATGGCTTAGGCCATTTTGGTGATGAGGAGTCTAGTTGTGAGCCCAATTCAGTGCGTATACTGCAGCCTGCCAATTTGATATTCACACTCCTAGGTCCATATAATTTTTAACAGATTTATGCTATTAGGACAACTTTCCTGTCAAACTTACTTCTCTAGTCATTGTCTGTCTACAATAGCACTGGAGCTTTGAGATGTCAAGTGAATGATGTTTTGTTGTTAACCTATTTTTCAGCCTATGCCGCTATTATTCTGTTTGTTCATCATTTGTGTATTTCTTCCCAATTTGTTATGAATATGTTGGTGTTTGCTTGATTTTTGGCCTGGTGTTTTCTATTATCTGTTGCCAGACATGCAAGATTCTGATGTTCAAGTTTCTTATCCTGCAGTTTTATAGACCTTCCAAATTTATCTTCATCCATATACAGCACAGAGCTTTGCAATAGATTGCGGGCTTTCCTGCTTGCATGGCCTCCATCTGGTCCTTCACCTCCTGTAGCAGAACTTGTTATTGCAACAGCTGATTTTCAGAAAGACCTTGCCAGCTGGAAAATTAGGTAGCTCTAGGCAACAGAGCTGTTTGATATTTCTTTATTAATATTGCTTCTGCTCATTTTACATAATCTTTCTTTTTTTTTTTTTCAATTTCTCAGTCCTGTGAAAGGTGGAGTTGATGCGAAAGAGTTATTCCATTTGTATATCATGCTATGGATTCAAGATAAGCGCCTTTCCTTGCTTGAGTCATGTAAACTAGACAAGGTACATTTGTAAGCAATAGCATTAACTTTTTATTGTTCAACCCCTGTATCTCTCTGTTTGACGGTCTAGAAAGAGTTTGCAATTTATAATTCAGTAACATTATATTTGTAACTCTTTCCTTTAATTTATTTGTTTCTTCACATTTGAATATTTAAATACTATACTCAACTTAACTCAACTCAATTAAGCTCAACTCAATTAAGCCTTTATCCTAAAAATTTGGGGTGGGCTATATGGATTTTTTTTCTCCATTCTAAACGATTTTAGGTTAAATCCTCGGAAATGTGTAATGCTTCTAGGTCATGTTATACTACTCTCCTTCAGGTCAGTTTAGGTCTTCCCCTTCTTTTCTTTCTATCATCTAACCTAATGTATTCTACTTGTGTAACTGGAGCCTCTGTATGTCTACGCTTCACATGACCAAACTACCTCAATCTCCTTTCTCTAAATTTATCCTCAATTGGCACCACTCCTACCTTTTCTCTAATACTCTCGTTACGGACTTTATCTAATCTAGTATGGCCACTTATCCACCTTAACATTCTCATTTCCGCAACTCTTATCTTAAACACATGCGAGTCCTTCAGTGCCCAACACTCACTACCATATAACATGGCCGGTCTTAATATCAATTTTTATTTTAAATATAAATAATTCTTAGAGAATTTCAGAGTTTGATTTGAATTTCTTGCTTTGCTTGGATCTCATTGGATGATGGTGATAAGTTACAAATCATTTTTCTGTTTAGTGGATTATATTTGAGTTTCGTTTGAGGAAGTATCTTCCTTTGGGAAAATCCTCTAAAAGTTATTTAATTGCAGGTAAAATGGTCAGGAGTCAGGACGCAACATTCTACTACTCCCTTTGTTGACGAGATGTATGATCGTCTTAGAGAGACTCTAGAAAATTATGAAGTCATCATTTGCCGATGGCCAGAATATATTTTTGTGCTAGAAAATGTATGCCTATACTAGTTCATTTTCCTTGAATTGAATTTTCTTATTTAAGCTTTTCTTATGTCAGAAATAAAAGTGGCTGAAGGTGTTAAATATTTTGCACAGTTAATTATTGAAACCCAAGTATATCAAAGACACTGCTCCCACAAGACTTCCTACATTAACCAGTCAGATTATTTTTTGATGAATTCTTGAACATAAAATGATACTTACTGCACTTTTTTTTATTGGCTGTGCCTCATCAAAAAGGCTATTGCTGATGTTGAGAAGGCCATTGTGGAAGCTTTGGACAAACAATATGCAGATGTGCTAGCACCATTGAAGGAGAATTTGACCCCTAAGAAATTTGGCTTCAAGTATGTCAAGAAGCTTACCCAACGATCTGTATCCTCATATACTATTCCTGATGAGGTGAGCTGTTTGAATGTTTGAATTCCTTAAAAAATGCTATATTCTTGTGGTTTTACATTTTGTTTCTCTGCAGCTTGGGATTCTGTTGAATTCAATGAAGAGGATGCTTGATGTCCTGCGTCCCAAGATAGAAATTCAGTTCAAGTCATGGGGTTCTTGCATACCTGATGGTGGAAACACTGCTCCGGGAGAGCGCCTTAGTGAAGTGACTGTGATGCTGAGAGCCAAGTTTAGAGGTTATCTGCAAGCTGTTGTAGAAAAACTAGCAGAGAATGTGAGTATAATTATGAAAACAATACAGTGCCTCTTTTATTTATTTATTTATTTTTTGTTTAACATAAGTTTCATAAATCAATAGATCAAGATTAAATATGCTCTTATTATTGTACCTACAGTATGTTTGGTTTGTACAGAATGAATTTGTCAGTAGATCATGTTGAGGAAATGTAAAGATAGAAGTCACTGGGGATAACTGAGGTGGAATATAGAATGGAAGTCAAGATTTGCTGGTGAAATTTTGAAACTTTCCTTTTCTGTTAAAAAAACATTCAAGAATAGTGCAAAGAGAGTGAAAAATAAGGCTAGATTTGAAGACTTGTATGTAAGAATGTTAATGTGTACATTCTCAAATTTGGGTGACTTTGATTTAGACAAGGGTGTAGGCTGGTGAGATTTAAACTACAAGTGATGCCTTCATGTTCCCTGTCATCTCTGAATTTTTTTGCAAATATGTCATCTCTGAATTTGATTTCCCTTGTTTTGCACTCATGCATGTGTTTATATTCGGATGCTACTACAGAATGTTCAAGGACTTGAATTATTACAGTTTTGCATTAATGTGATGCAATCCAGATTGTATTATTTTATGCAGATCACTTCATTTTTGGGAAAAATCAGGGTATATATTGATTTGATGTGTCTCTCATTTGCTTCTTTTGTTCCATGCAGACCAAGTTGCAAAATACTACAAAATTGAAAAAGATTCTCCAAGAATCAAAGGAATCTGTGGTAGAATCTGATATAAGAGTAAGAATGCAGCCACTGAAAGACCATCTGACAAACACAATTAATCACCTTCAATCTGTTTTTGAGACTCATGTTTTCATCGCAATCTGTCGAGGCTATTGGGACCGCATGGGGCAGGTAAGCATAGCGAGAATGGATCAATTTATAGATTGTAGTCTGAATGGAGTTGATTTTAATAAACCTAAGATCCTTCTTTTCCCGTCACAGGATGTTCTTAATTTCTTGGAGAACAGAAAAGAAAATAGGTCCTGGTACAAAGGATCTCAAATAGCAGTGTCTGTAAGTGTTTAGATAATTATTTCACTTAAATTAACAGAGCTGCAATTGCAGCAATGCCTTGGGGGCTACTGTGCCCAACTTCTTATGGCATTTGGATGTTCCATCATTGTGGCTTTATGTTTTTCTTTCTGTGAAGATCTTATATAGAACTTCAAAATCTTAAAATAGAAGTTGTTGACAATGCCTAGTAGTAGATGAAATTATATAACCTTGTGTCCATTTACAGGTCCTGGATGATACGTTTGCATCACAGATGCAGCAGCTGCTTGGGAATGCACTACAAGAGAAAGATCTTGAGCCACCTAGATCAATAATGGAAGTCCGTTCAATGCTTTGCAAGGATGCTCCCAATCACAAGGAGAACAGCTACTACTATTGAAAGTGGTCGTGTTTGCAGATACGAGTGGTACGAGGGCATGTGATTATATAAAGCAGGAGGTTGGTAAACATTTGGCCTTCTGCTAATCGTGTCCATCAGTGATACAGGTGCATGCAATTTTGAAGGGAGCAAGCGACTCGGTTGCTCTCTCAGATTCGCCAATCTGCCCTCCTTCAAGAAGCTAGTTTAGTTCTTATTTTTGGGCATAAAATATATAGAGAGCATTGGAACGTTGATTTTATACATATTTTGTAATCGCCACACAATGTATAGTGTGGCATTGAGCATAGCATTTAATGGCTTGTTCCGTTGGTCTTACATATGAAATTAAATGAATATATAAATTTTAAAATTTTTATTTTAAATGCATTTTTAAATTAATCAAATAAAATCTTATGGTTAAAATATTATTTCTGTGGAGGAGATCGTCTTCCTAGCCTTGCCTTCCGTATGACTTGCGTGTTTTCCTTGCCTTGCCTTCCATATGACTTGTCTGTTTCAAACTCCAGCACTTACCTTCATCGTTGTTGTTTTGCGCAGACTTCTCTTGGCCATGGGCTTAAAAGTTAAAACCCAACAAAAGACAATTTTAGAGATGTGCGTTTATAAAGAGTTTGAGCTTATATGATAATAAGTGTATTTAATATTAAATTAAATTAAATTTTTACATATAAATATTTAATTTAATATAATTAAATTCATTTTTTTATGAAATCAAACTTATATTATATGCCACTATTTTAGAAATGTTTTTCCCCTACTGATCCGAAATTCAATTAACGTATCTCAGCAATCCTCGCCTCGATGAAAAAGAATTAATTTTGTATCAACCCGAGCACCACGAATAGAGCGAGGTCCAGCGTTCGTAGTCTGAAATGAGTTATTTGGCGTTAAAGCTGCAGGTAGGGACCACGTAAAATACCATCCTGGTTTGAACGCCAATATGAAGGTTTCTTCAATTGCTAGGCATCCGAGAAACAAGATGCCTAAAGGAAATATCTACCTTTCCATCCCCCAATAATGTAGTAGATAAAGTCAAGTTAACGAGTTCCCATAAGGCAGGCAGACAACCATAAGAAGAGACCATTACTTCCAAGCATGCCTAACCAAATTCTATACCCAAATATCATTCATGCTTGTAATCAAGGCAACACAATTGTCTGGAGCAAGCATGACTTACAAGTTAAACCATACAATGAAATTTTACCAATGAATTTCAATTTCACTCGGAAATACTTAGAAGAAGAATATTTACAAGACAAATCATGTCCGATTAATCAATCAATTTGTAGCATGGAAGAATGTAGTACAACATGAGAAACCCAGCTGCATTAGCAGCACAAGCATAAATACATCAGTGAATTCCAATACCATAGTATTCTCCAAGTATTAACAGGCACATCAGAGAAGCTTTGATATAATATGACGAGAAGCCCAGAATGCTTTAGTGGCAGCCCTAAGAATTACTGGGTTTTGGTATATCCTGTTAGGTGAAGACAAGGAAAACGGAGATCAGTAAATTATTACTCCTACAAAAGACTGAATCAATATATACTTAGAGTAACGAAGGAACATGTAGAAATGCTTAGTAAATGATACTGAAAGTTTTACTGAGAGATTCATCAATGGGGCAGCTCTGGACATTGCAGACAGGATACATTGTGTAACCAGTGCAGGGAAGAAAGAATAGCTGTATTAAATGAGAGCTACTAAAAAAGCCTACCCAATGGCAGTTGCCCCCCAGGATGCTACATTATAGATGACTTTGCTTCCATCCCATGCTTTCCGAAGCTTCCCTTTCTTCTTTTTTACAGAGAATGTTTTGCTAAGGGCTAAAGAAAATTAACATTTGATGTCAGAACTCTTTCAACCAAATTGGTGATAATGGAGCTTGTTGCACAAAATACAATGGAAAATGAGGATTTGAGCTTAATTAGAAAAGCTTTTATTAAAACTGACCTTCCTGGAGTTGATTGGGGGTCAAGTCCTGGGGACGAAAAAGAGTACGCAGGTAACATTATTAGATGTTCCATATACAGAATGTCACTGCCAGATTTTATTCACTAGCATAATGGCAGATACTAATAATTCAGACTTTAAATATCAGCAGTTCCCAAATGATAACTCAAACTAGATGTGTCATAAGAAAACAAACATATAGTATATAAACAATCTTCAATATACCATTCAACAAGAAAACAGCTGTCAACATAAAAATCAGATGTATATACACATTATAAAAAAAAAAGCTTTGAAAGGGCAGCAGTAGATAGAGCACCCAAGCGACCTAGCATAATCAGATGTCAGGAGGAACTCTGATTGGAAATCCATATTGGTAAGCATTAAAAGGTGCCATGGTTCCAGGTTACAGGAAAGGACCAGTGGTTGCCTATTAGTGTTGATACAACACAAATTATTTAGAACTTAAAAATAAGGGAAAAGTTCAGGAAAATACAGTTATAGTTTAGGCTTTGACACTTAAGGACAAAATTTTTCCAACATTTTAGTACCATGAGATTCAATCCATTGTCAATGTGTTATAAAATGATAATTATTAGCATAATTTATTACTCAAATAACTGTTGAAAATATAAGAAACAGAAGAGACTTTCCATACCTTTGTCTGCTTAAGGGACAACAGATAGGCAGCCATGAAGCATGCAATGCCCTCTACTATGTCTTCTTGCCGAACAAGAACATAACCTTCTTGATCAGAGTCAAAATTGTCACATTCCCAAAGATCATGCTCATTGACCATGTCCCAAGAACTACCTTCTTCTGCTACCATACAATAACTCTGTTAGCAACCAGTCCCTTCTAGATCCAACCACCAAATTCTTAAACTTCAAGATGTGAATGAAAAGCTCAAGCACTATATTAAGTAACAAGTCAAAAAGGATCATTTGCATATGAATTACAACAGGCAGCATCTCCAGGTGCATACCAGAAATATTTTGGGGAGCCGACCCTTGAGCACACTCTAGCTTTTCAAGGAAGTCAGGGCATTCAACTCTAGATTTGAGAAGGTCACACAACTGCATCAGGAACAAAGACATGCAACAATATCGAAGTAACATAAGGAAACTCTTTATCTTCTAAGAAAAAATGTTTTTCTTCATTAATTTTGCATTGGCTGTTGTAGATCACCATCATTGTAGACGAAGTACAAGGTATGAAGAGGATATATTGTAATGTTTCATTTTATTCTGTTAAGCACCCATAATGTTGGGGATTTTCTACTTTTCAATTGACAGCAAGAATTGCATTATTCACCTTTAAGCCAGCTAGTATCCCAACCAAATCATGCAAACTCAAGAAATCATGGTTCTGACCTACGTAGTCTCTTAAATGAGAAAAAGTTGCAGACTAACATCTTCCTTATAGTACATCAACACTGAGGAAAGGTTTAACCTAATGAGTTGGAATCTCCTCAATCTCAAACCTAAAATTTTTAATATATTTTCAATCATCAAAAGCAACTGACTACAGCATATCATGAATTTATCACACATTCAGTGACACATGCATAACAGAAACAATAAACCGAATAAAAAATTCATATATAAGGAATACTCCCTTGGTTCCTCACAAACACTCAAGTATCCCAAGTAAGATCATTGCTTCATTTTAAGAAAAACAAAACTAAGGTGTTATGAGTTCAGTTGCTTCATCAAATATTCGAAGTCCTAATTTTCTGACAATAAACTGTAAATCAACTAATCCTTTGTTTAAAACAATAAGAAAAAAAATAGTAAGAGAATTCAAATATCAGGCTCAACCGTACTTCTGTCATGTATGAGCCAAAGCTTAACCAAACTATTTCTCCACATAAAACGAAAATTAAAAAAAAAATCATCAAAAATATTAAACTATACCGTGATTTTTACTAACAAAGCAAAGTTTTCTCACATAATCTAAGAGTCAAAACACAGATGAATGAGATTTAAGGCTCTACAATTGAACAAAATCAGACCTTAGAAATGGTTAAACCCATACCTCATAGGCTTCTCCAACCCCAGGCGAAGCCACTGAACTATCGCGGCTGGGCTCCTCATCCTCGTCCTGATCCTCAACAGCTAGCTTCCCCCTACCTTTATCGTTATCATCATTGTCATCTTCTCCAACACCATCAGTATTACCAAACAATTCGAGAGCTCTCTGGCACTGCTCGAGCACGGCCTTCAAGGTCTTCCTCCTGAGGCGAACCCGATCATTGTCTTCTTCTCCTTTATTCTTCGTGTCGACCACCAAATCGACGGAGGAAGCTGATAAAAGATTGGAAGAGCTGGAGACCTCAAATTCCATGGCGTGGAATTCCAAATCACAGCTTTCGAAATCCTTTATTAATCTGTTTTGTTTAGAATTTTTTGGGGTTTTCTTCTCAAAACCCTAGGAATTGAATTCCAGGTCCAAAACTATTAGTTTTGGGGGATCCTAGAAATCGTTTGGTAGCGGAGGAAGAATTTTGAAGATTCGACATGTGCTCTTTTATTTTATTTTTGTTGCTGTATTTATTGTCTGCAGCGCAGGAGAGAGGAAACCACTTTATTAGCAGCCGTCAGCTTTTGCTTTTAAAGCTAGTTTCTGAGTTATATCTTGGATACATTACATATTAGTCTTTTGTGGTTGAATGAAATTATGAATTAATCTTTGTAATTTTTAAAAATTACCTTTTTAATAATTGATATTTTTATAAATTAATAATTTAATACATACCATTAAAATAACAGTTAATTCATTGTTAGTCAAAGTGAATTTAAATTGGTCAATATAAATATTAATTCTTAATACCTAAAATGCCCCTAATCTAAACCTCTCATTCCGTCTCCCTTCGTCCCTATCTCTTCCTCCCCGTGTTAGGTAGTCAAGTCAAAATTCTAGTCATCCAGTAGTGAGACTTAGTCCAATCAAGCCTAATGGAACCTTTATTCACTAGAATCGTGAGACTCGAACATGAAATGAGAAGGAGAATCAGTAGCTCCTAAACTTGTACACTGCAAATTTAGGTGTTCCTAGTGCCAGCGAAGCCGACATGACCCTCCTCCACTCATTGAAGAACCATTCCCAACCATCAATTTCATCAAAGCATTTAAGGAATAACAAATTGCAAAGTTGAAGATACGAACTATGCGGTGTTTGATTTAAGCAGCTCTGATAAGGCTAGGAGGTGTTGATACAATTGTATTATATAAATATTTTTAAATATATTTATATAATATTTTATGACATTTAGAATAGTAATCTCATACATAGTTATTGATTTCATTAACTTTTGTAAATTTCAATGTTAGGCTGTAAATTTCATGTTTTTGCAATATTTTCGGGTGTTTTGATGAAGTCCTAAAGCATACGAGTGCGAAGGGAAGCTTGGAGAGGTCAAAGGATTGTGAAAAGCTGCTGATACACCTTACACGGGTCGTGTAAGCAAAGCCACAGACCCGTGTAACCTTATGTCAGATGAAAGCTAGAGAGCCAATAGATGAACAAAAGTACATGGGTCGTGTAATTGGACCCGTGTAATCTGTAGAGACCCGTGTAAGTCTTTACCGGGCACAAGTTTGAAGAATTTTCTGAGAACAAAAGTACATGGGCCGTGTACTTAGACCTGTGTAACCTCCTGCGACCCATGTAACCTTCTGTACCAATGCAAGACAGACTCGTTCATCTCCAGTAAGTTACACGGCCCAGGCCGTGTAGTGACATACGGGCTGTGCATCATGCGGTAGCCAGTTTCCTAACCCGAATTCCCGCTCTTGTTTACACATTCAAAATAGACTCCTAAGGCTTTTTGGACTCAAATGACCTAACCTAAGAACAGCTATTATAAATGGAAGCAGAAAATATTAAGAAAAGGAGAGATCAATCTTTTTACAGAGCTTTTTAGGAGTTTCAGAAGAGTACTCACTTTTGCATTCTCTTCATCCGTCTTGAGGAGAAGAATATCAGTATCAAGGAGGAGTTTTTCAGCCGAAGTTCCATAAAATCAAAGCTGCAAACCCTCTTCGGTTCTTTCATTCCATTTCCTTAAATAAATTTTTATTAGTCTTTACTTCATTTTTATTATGTTTGTTGAACTCACCATGAGTGAGTAACTTTCGTATTTTGGAATTGGGAGAGTAATGCTTGTAATCATTATTATGAATAAACATTAAGTTTTATTTATTAGATTTGAGATTTATTCCTCGATTTAATTTATTGTGATCTTAATGCATGTTATGTGTTGGTACCCACCTAGTATTGATTATATATATTAATTGAATGATTGAAAGGTAAAGATTAATATTAAAAAATCAAGATTTTAAACCTAGAAAATCTGACCTAGAGATAGGCTGATAATCTTTGTGGAGTTTCAAAATTAATCAAAGATCTTAAGGGGTTTTAATTAATTTAATCACCATGAAAGTAGGGTTTAGTTTGATTCAAACACACCTTAGGTGCCTTGAGAGAGGACCTAAGATATTATAGGATTAATTTCCATCAAGGCAACTGATTCTCAATCCAATGAATAAATGAAGTCACATCCATAATGAAATTCAAGTGTGAAATCTTAATTCCAGAATCATTTCAAAATAGATTATCCAATTTAGATTTATTATCCTTTTTATCCCAGCTTTCAAAATAGACAAATTTCATTTCCCCATTATATTCGACTGCCTAGACAATCAAAATTACTGTGTAGATTGGTACTTACTAATCACATTCCTCGTGGGACGATACTCTACTCACTATTTTATTACTTGTTAGCGATCTGTGCACTTGCGAGGTTGTAAAACCAGCAAATAAGTTTTTGACGCCGTTGTCGGAGAATTTGGCTTTAGTAATATCGAGCGATAGCCAATTTAGCTGATTTAGGCAATTATATTTATCATCTAATTTTATTTGATTTGTTTTATTTTTTTCCTTTTCTCTTAGGTGCCTGACCTGGTATATGACCAGAACAAGGCCAGAAGAAGAAATCTTGGACTGTGATCCTAAAATAGATAGAACTCTGAGAGCCATCAGGAGGGAAAGGAAACATCAAGAGCACGGTCAAGAAAATCCCAAAATTCCAACTATGGCCGATAATAATGACAGGCCAAGACTCTTGAGAGGCTACGGAGCTCCATCTGTCCAAGGATTTCAGCCCAGTGTCACAAGATCCACAGTGGAAGCCAACAACTTTGAGTTAAAGCCAGCTTGGCTTCAAATGATTCAATAAACCCAGTTTGGAGGTTCATCAACAGAAGATCCACACTATCACCTCTAGTACTTTTTTGCCCTATGTGACATATTTAAGATGAATGGAGTGTCTGATTGAGCCATAAGACTTAGAGCATTTCCATTCTCCCTTCGAGACAGAGGAAGGAAGTGGTTACTTTTTTACCAACTAGAACATTCACCACTTGGTAAACCTCTCACAAGCTTTTCTAGCAAGGTATTTACCACCTGCAAAGACTGCAAGACTGAGGCTTGAGCTCAACACCTTCATACAAAAGGAAGGTGAATCACTCTATGATGCATGAGAAAGATATAAGGACCTGCAGAGGGAATGTCCACACCATGGCATAGAGGATTGGCTACTAGTGCAAAATTTCTATAATGGGTTACTACCCTCTACAAGGAGTACAGTAGATTCAGTTGCAGAATGTGACTTAATGGAGAAAACAGTGACGCAAGCACTTGAACTTCTAGAAAGGGTCGCATATCATAATTATGAGTGGTCAAATGAAAGAGGAACCGCAAGGAGAACAGTAGGGGTCCTGGAAGTGGACGCTCTAAGTATGATAAATGCTCAATTTGATCAGTTCACAAAGAGACTCAATAGAATACAAGCCAACGTAGTTGGTACAAGCAACCAGCATTGTGACGACTATGGAGGAGGATATACAACCTCATAATTTAATAGCTTCAATGAACCCTCCATAGAATAAATGAACTATCTCAATAACGGGGGAAACTTCAACCAGAGGCAGCTCAATAATCCATATTCAAACACTTACAACCCTGGATGGAGGAACCACCTAAATTTCTCATGGTCAAACCAACAGAATCAACCAATAAATAAACAACAGGGGTACAAACCACCAGCACCCCTTGGATTTCAGAACAGAGGCCAAAACTTTGCACAGCCACCACTGCCTCCTCAACCTCAGCAACTTGAATCAAAGATGACCATGAAATCCATGATGGAAGGTTTCGTAGCAGCTCAACAACAACATAATGAATTGATTAAACAACTGACTTCCAGAATGGACCAACTTGCTACCCATAACAAGATGCTAGAGAATCAAATTGCTCAGCAAGCAAGTTCTTGAAGTAAGGTTGCTGATAAACTGCCTAGTCAATCAAAGATGAACTAAAGGGAGCATTGTAAGGTAGTTAAATTGAGGAGTGGGAGAACTCTAGTACAACCAGAGAAAGAACCGATAGAGAAAAACTCAGAAAAATCTGAAAGCCAAGCAGAGAAAAATGAGGAAGAAGCCAAGAAAAATCAAAAAGAGGAAACAGGTAAGAAAAAGAAGTTACCAGAGCTATACTAGCCTCCCCTACCTTTTCGTCAGAGATTTCAAAAAGCCAAATTGGACAAGCAGTTTGGAAAGTTTTTAGAAGTTTTACAAAAACTTTATATTAACATTCCCTTCACTGAAGCACTCTCTCAGATGTCATCCTATGTTAAATTTCTTAACGAAATTCTGTCAAAGAAAAGAAAACTGGAAGACTATGAGACAGCTGCTCTAACAGAGGAATACAGTGCCATACTACAAAATAAACTGCCTCCAAAGTTGAAAGATCTAAGAAGCTTCTCCATACCCTGCCTCATTAGCAACAAGAAAATAGACAAAGCCCTCTATGATTTTGGGGCAAGTGTGAGTTTAATGCCTCTATCAATATGCCAAAAGTTGGAGATCGGAGAACTGAAGCTCACGACAATTTCACTGTAATTGGCTTATCGATCTGTTAAATATCCTGTGGGCATACTTGAGAACATCCCTATCAAAGTGGGCAAATTCTTCATTCCAGTAGACTTTGTTGTCCTTGAGATGGAAAAAGATTTTTGGATCCCTATCATCTTAGAAAGACCATTCTTGGCAACTGTCGGAGCAATCATAGACTTCAAAAATGGGCGACTAACCCTTAAGGTAGGAGAAGAAGAAGTGGAATTCAACTTATTTGACACAATGAAACACAAATTCGAACCTGACGAATGCTTCAAGGTTAACATAATTGACAAACAAGTTGAAAAGGAATTTCATAAGATATATCCTAAAGATCCTCTTAAGCATGCATTGTGTACAGTCACACAGCGAATGATGAAAACATAGAAATAGCAGCCTGTGCACAATAGTTAGTAGCTCATCTACCCCTACCCTTAGCTCAAGCTTTCGAGATGGAGAAGTTAAAGGAGGAACAAACCAAAAGCAAACCAGAGAGCACCACTGAATAGGTAGAGCTTAAACCTCTCCCCTCCTCACTAAGGTATGCATTTCTGGACTTAAACTCTAAATATCCTGTTATAATCAATGCTAGCCTGTCTAAGATAGAAGAGAAAAAATTGCTAAGGTAACTTAGAACCCATAACAAGGCTATAGGGTATAAAATAGAAGACCTGAAATGTAACACCCCAAGATTTTAAATTTTATTATTTATGAGTATTTTTGGTATTTTAATTTTATTTAAATTTTAGAAATTTTTTTAGATTTTTCGGATTTTAAAAATCGGGTTCAATTTTCCGAAAATATAAACTTTGAGGATTTTTAAAAATTAATTTAAAGACCACGTGGCAAAACTAAAAATATATTTGGAGTCTACGAATTTTTCTGAGTTTTATGGAAATTTTTCGAAATTTTTGGACCTCGTTTTCGGTCCCGAGGCAGAGTAAAAATTCAAAATTTTGTATCCTGAATCGAACCGGCCGAATCGAATCGAATCGATCGGACGATCGACCGTCGAATCGGACCGCCTTTTCCTTCTTCCTTTTCTTCTACCGCGCGCGATGGCTCTCTCCCTACTCTCCTTTCTCTCTCCTCTCCGCCCCTAGCCGCCACCGCAGCCACCAAAGCGCGACGCCACCACCCAAATGCAATGGCCACGCCCGAACGGCCGGAAAACGCGCTCGAACGCCCCAAGCGCTGCTTTCGACTTCCCCGGCCAAATTCGGCCGATCCGGCCACCAATTGGACCGGGTCTTGTGTCTAAAATCATCTACTCAACGAGAGCTTTCCATAGACACCAAGAACGCCGAAATCCATCAAGCGGTTTGTCCGATTTTTGCTCGGGAAGATTTTAGCCCATTTCGACTTTTGGGCTAGATTTCTCGAAAATCGTGAATCCCACGAGAAAACCGAGGCCACCAGCATGCTCCATTCGTCGAGAGCTTCGCAACGACATAAATTTTGAATTTTTCCGACACCGTTTTTCAGTGGGTCCCACGGAACTTTGCAGTGCTTTTCCGAGCATTTAATGAGCTTAGAAAATTCTGAAAAATTTATGTACTAACCCCCGTGTTATGGGCTTCGTGTAGGTATCCTCGATTCGCGGAAATTCGACAGTTGACCGGGTCTGCAAATTTCGGGCCAGACAGACCCGTTACCGGAAAAGTCTCCGAATTGGACCGAGGTTTTGGCTAGCCCCCCATTGTCAGACGTCCCGAGCGCGTTCCCGAAGTCGGAATCGGCAAAGGTAAACCCGAACCTTACTTTTTCGTAATTTTCTAGTGCTTAAATAGGATTAAAAATCCATAAAATATTCGTGGTAGCTTAGAAAATTACGATTCTTTTTGCAATAGCTTAGTAATATTGCTAAGGACCGCGGGGCAAAGTTTTATAATTTTTAGAGCTTGTTTGGGCAGTTTTTGCAAAAATGATCAATAATAAGGACTAAATTGAAATTTTGCGTATTGTGATGGGTGATTGATTTGATGGGCCCAGGAGGGGCTGTGTGATATGATTGAACTGTTGATATATGGATTGTGAATATAGAAGTGCGTTTTTAGCCCTTTTGCAGGTTGGGTAGGTCCTAGGTATAGGGGAGACTCTGCCGGATTTTTTTTCGGCACGACTTAGGACGTACTTGATCTTTTTCTTTGTTTGTATTGAGTCAAATTTATTAAATAGATGTAATGTAATTGTCAGGTGAGCCGGGACAGCCTTCTTCCTCCGCCCAGCCGCCACAGTAATTTGTCGTCAAGTTTGTGAGTAGAATATTAATTTTAATTGTAATTTCGATATTATTATATGTTCAGCATGCCCATGCATCACTTATATGCATATATTTATGTAGTTAAACTCTAGGCACGATTTTTGATGCATTGATAAATGTTAAAGTGCCATGTATGTTGTTGTGGTAATTTGGAGCGAAGCGTGCGTTGGCGTGCGTGTGATGTGGTGTGGACTATGGATAGGACGGGTAGACACGGCTTGAGTTCTTCGCTGGGACCCGGTCCTTCGGGGTAGACACGGCTTGAGTTCTTCGCTGGGACCCCGATTTGGTATTTAAGTGGAAGTCCGAGCTGAGTTCTTCGCTGGCACCAGGTTGGATTTAAGAGAGCTGTATAGGGGATCAGCTCCCATATATTATGATTGATGTTACAGGGTGCGTGAGTGCTCCAAATTACCTTTGTGATGTTATGATGTGAAAATGATGTGGATGTTGCATTTCACTCTACAGGGTGCATTAGATTTAGATAGTTATAGAGATTATGGTTAAAATTGATATTTTACTCTCTGAGTCGAACGCTCACTCCTGTTCAATATTTTTTCAGGTTACAGGAGGATTTTATTTTGGTTAACCTGCTTTTCTCCCTCGCAGGTTGTTTATCAATGTTTGTGAAATTTTATTAACTCCTAGAATTTCCGCATGTGTTAGAAGTATTTATTTGATTATGGTCTGTAATATTATTATCATGTTGGACCTGTAAACGTATAATGATATGCATGTTTGATGGATGGGATGAGGGAGCTGAGCTCCCATTTATTATTATGTTGATGAGTATGTGGAGGGTGAGCTGAGCTCCCCAATTGACTATATATTGTGTTTACAGGTCGGGTGAGTCGAAAACTCCCCGTTGGAAAGTCCATTTTATGGCCGGACTCTGTCCGTTTGTTTTCTTGATATTGGGCCCAAATGGGCCTTAGAGTTGGGTTAATGAACAGTTAGGCTTACTACGGGCCTCGGGGGCTTTAAGCTGGCCCAGGTCCTAGTGCCAGTCCGGCCCATAGGTTGGGTCGTGACAAATGTGGTATCAGAGCTTAGGCTCCAGATTCTTAGGGAATGTTGTCTAAAGTGTTGGGAAAAGTCCAATAGGAGTCACATGCGGAAATATAGGGTCCACATTCGTCTTGCATTGTCATCTTTGCTTCTAGTTTCTGCTTCATATATTGTGTGTAAATATGAGTCTATAGAGCTGTGCAATGTGCAGTTTTGAATTTTGTGGGCTAATGCTGCTGAATTTCAGGAAAATGCGTAGAAGCAGGAGAGCTGCCACTGCACCAGAACCAGATGTGCCTGACGAGGTGTCGGCACAGGATGAGGCGCCTGCCCCGAGGAGGCAGGGTAGGAGGCCTAGAGCTGCTCAAGTAGAAGAGCGACTACCCACGGTCAGAACAGTCTTTCATGGCACAGGGTCCCATGGACCCCATGGCAGCTACTCTAGCTGGTCTGCAGAGAACCATCGACATGATGGCACAGTACATGGTCCACCCTCCACAGCAGCAGCAGTCCACCGCACCAAGAGAGGAATCTTACAAACAGATCATAAATTTCAAGAAGTTGGTGCCTGGAACTTATGATGTGTCAGACGATGCATACCGGTTTTTAGATTCCTGCAGACATGTGCAGAAATGTAATTACAGCTGACTGATAGAAGATTGATAGAGTGTATGCAGCATGTCATGGGGCCTATGCCTAGACAATGGATGAATGACTATGTGTTACCTCGGATGGAGGGATTGACATGGGCTCAGTTTGTGGAACTTTTTATCAATCGGTTTGTGCCAGAAAGCTTCAGAGATCAGAAGCAGTGGGCCTTTGAGGCCTTAAGACAGAATGGCAGGTCTGTAGATGAATATGCTACAGAATTTCTGGAATTGAGCAGATATGCCCCTACAGCAGTAGCTACAGAGACTATGAAGGTGAAGAGGTTCCTAAAGGGGCTTGACAGGAGGTATGCGAACCTGGCCATGATGTCGGATCAGTCTTTTGATGTGGTGGTTGATCGAGCCAGACAGATTGAGATTAGCTATACTGCGGATGACAGTGGGAGAGCAAAGAAAAACAGAGCAGAGGGTTCTTCAGGTGTTCCCCACATGGGTACTACGGATAGTGGTGGCCAAACTACTTACAGAGGAAGAAGCAGGAATAAGAGGAGTGGTTTT
Organism: Hevea brasiliensis; assembly: GCF_030052815.1. Classification (NCBI taxonomy): domain Eukaryota; kingdom Viridiplantae; phylum Streptophyta; class Magnoliopsida; order Malpighiales; family Euphorbiaceae; genus Hevea; species Hevea brasiliensis. The sequence continues at coordinate 53,842,291 of NC_079508.1, forward strand.
AGACACAAATCCTGAGGGTTCGAACCGAGTGCGGATCCAGATGTAACGATTCGAGTGCAGCGATTACGCTGCAGTTCAGATCCTCTTAGCACCGTGCACAAGTGTGGAAGAGCACATTCAGACCTTGTTTGATGGGGTCGAGTATGCTTCAGTGTGGCCAACGTGTCACTTTGCTAGAGAATGCCCGTTTTGATGAGCCACGGATGGGGTCACAGGTTCATTGCTAATGTTCCTCGCCAGTTGTATCCGGGTACTACCAACATGGCGGCGATCGATTCGATGGCCAACAGGCGAGGACAAGGGGCGTGGATTTAGAGGCGGTCAGAGGTAGAAGTCGATGTGGTTACGCCACTCAGGGTAGGGGTCAAGCTCGAGTTTTCACCCTGACCCACCAGGATGCTCAGGCTTCCAATGCAGTTGTGGCAGGTATTCTTCTGGTCTGTTCTTATGAGGCTCGTGTTTTGATAGATCCGGGTGCTATGCACTCATTTGTCTCCCCTATGTTTGCCATGAGGTTGGGTAGAAACCCTACAACTTTAGAATGTCCTTTGTCGGTAGCTACCCCACTTAGTGACAACATAGATGTAGATATGATTTTTCTGGGTAGCCCAGTATTAGTGGATGGAAAGATCCTCCCAGCAGACTTGGTTCCTCTACCAGTAATGGACTTTGATGTAATTTTGGGGATGGATTGGTTGGCAACTCACTATGCCACTTTAGACTGCAGGAACAAAAAGGTATATTTCCACATACCTGGTGTGGAAGAGTTTAGCTTTGATGGTGTCAGCAATTAGTGCCAGAAAAATATTGAGGCGTGGATGCCAAGGGTATTTGGCATTGGTGAGAGATACATCTGTAGAAGGTGTCAGCATGGAAAATGTTCCTGTTGTCAGAGAATTTATGGATGTCTTCCCAGAGGAGCTTCCAGGGTTGCCACCAGGAAGGAAAATAGAGTTTTGTATTGATGTTGTGCCGGGTATGAACCCCATATCCATGCCACCTTACAGGATGGCACCAGCAGAATTGAAAGAGCTGAAGGAGCAACTACAGGAGCTTTTGGACAAGGGTTTTATATGTCCGAGCACTTCACCTTGGGGTGCTCCTGTTCTATTTGTGAGAAAGAAGGATGGGTCATTGAGGTTATGTATCGACTACAGACAGCTGAACAAGGTCACTGTGAAGAACAAGTATCCACTTCCTCGGATCAATGATTTGTTTGATCAGCTCCAAGGAGCTAGATTCTTTTCCAAGATAGACTTGCAATCAGGCTACCATCAGTTGAGAATCAGGAATGAGGACGTGTCCAAAACGGCTTTCAGGACAAGATATGGTCATTATGAGTTCTTGGTGATGTCTTTTGGACTCACTAATGCACCAGCAGCCTTCATGGACTTGATGAACAGGGTGTTCAAGTCATTTTTGGACCGTTTTGTCATCGTATTCATAGATGACATTCTGGTATACTCTCGGACCGAGGAAGAACACGTGTGGCACTTGAGAATGGTGTTGCAGACTTTGAGGGAGCACCAGCTATATGCCAAATTTTCAAAATGTGAATTTTGGCTAGAAAGCATCTCATTCTTGGGACACGTGGTTTCTAGTGACGGCATTCAAGTGGATCCCAAGAAAATTGAAGCTGTAACTGATTGGCTTAGGCCTACAACAGTCACTGAGGTGCGAAGTTTTCTGGGTTTAGCTGGCTACTATAGGCGTTTTGTACAAGATTTCTCCAGGATAGCGGCTCCCCTAACTAAGTTGACCAGGAAGAATGTTCCATTCATTTGGACAGATGACTGTGAGGTGAGTTTCCAGAAGCTTAAGGAGTGTCTAACCACTGCCCCTGTGTTGACACTACCTGCGAGTGGTGAAGGATACACCGTGTATTGTGACGCCTCCAGAGTTGGCCTAGGGTGTGTTTTGATGCAAAATGGAAAGGTAGTGGCTTATGCTTCAAGGCAGCTGAAGAGGCATGAGCAGAACTACCCCACCCATGATTTGGAAATGGCAGCTGTAGTCTTTGCACTAAAAATCTGGAGACACTACCTGTATGGTAAAGTGTGCGAGATATACACCGACCATAAGAGTTTGAAGTACATCTTCCAGCAGAGGGACTTGAACTTGAGACAGAGGAGATGGATGGAGCTTCTGAAAGACTATGATTGCACCATCTAGTACCACCCTGGAAAGGCCAATGTTGTGGCAGATGCCTTGAGCAGAAAATCTTCTGGCAGTTTGGCGCACATTTCAAGAGAGAAGAGACCACCATTCAGAGATACATGAGTTGATGGATCAAGGTTTAATCTGGATCTTTCGGATGAGGGGTATTGTTGGCTCACTTTTCGGTGAGGCCGGACTTGAGGGACAGAGTTAGAGTTTCCCGGCCACGAGACCAACAACTGATGAAGATCATAGAAAGAGTACAGCAAGGTGAAGGTGGTGAGTTTGGATTTGCCAATGATGGCGCCCTAGTGCAAGGTTCTAGGATATGTGTGCCCGATGTGGACAACCTCAGGAATGAAATCATGCGAGAGGCACACTACACACTGTACAGTGTCCACCCAGGTTCCACCAAGATGTACCATGATGTGAAAGATAGCTACTGGTGGAATGGCATGAAGAGAGACATAGCAGACTTTGTGTCCAAGTGCTTGACTTGTCAGAAGGTGAAGTTTGAACACCAGAGACCGTCAGGGAAGCTGCAAGAGCTCCCTATCCCAGAATGGAAGTGGGAAATGATCACTATGGATTTTGTGACTGGGTTGCCTCGTACCACGCGAGGATATGACTCGATATGGGTAATTGTAGACCGCTTGACCAAATCAGCTCACTTCTTACCTGTAAAGACTACATACTCTGTGGCACAGTATGCCCTCTACATTCGAGAAATAGTCAGATTGCATGGAGTTCCAGCTTCCATAATATCTGACAGAGGGCCCCAGTTCACTTCTCGATTTTGGAGAAAGTTGCAGGAGGCACTTGGCACACAGTTGAACTTCAGTACGGCTTTCCACCCTCAGACAGACGGACAGTCCGAAAGGACAATCCAAACACTGGAAGACATGCTTCGCATGAGTGTCTTGGATTTTGGAGGTTAATGGGATGAGCAGCTAGCTTTGGTGGAGTTTGCCTACAACAACAATTACCACTCCAAAGATAGGGATGGCACCCTATGAGGCATTATATGTAAGATAGTGTATGTCTCCTCTGTGTTGTATGAAAATGGGGGAAGCGTAGGTGCATGATGTAGACCTTGTGCATTTCACTTCTGAGGTAGTTCCTTTAATCAGTGAACGATTGAATACAGGTTTCAGTAGGAAGAAGAGTTATGCCGACCCGAGACGGAGGGATGTGGAGTTTTCAGTAGGCAACTATGTATTCCTGAAGGTTTCTCCAATGAAGGAGTCATGAGATTTGGAAAGAAGGGCAAGTTGGCACCTCGGTATATTGGACCTTTTGAGGTTACGGATAGAGTTGGAGCGATTGCCTCAGGTTGGAGCTACCACCCAACCTTTCTCACGTTCATCCGTGTTTCACATCTCCATGCTCAGAAATACATTCCCAATCCTTCTCATGTCTTTGCAAATGATGTGATAGAGCTAAAAGAGAACTTGACATTTGAGGAGCAACCTGTAGCCATAGTGGACTACCAAGTAAGACAGCTAAGATCCAAACAGATCCCTATGGTTAAGGTTTTGTGGAGGAGTCAGTCAGTGGAAGAGTTCACTGGAGTCGAGCGGGACATGCGTAGCAAGTACCCTTATCTGTTCAATGTATAATCATGTGCTTTATTCTGCCTTGTGTAAAAATTCGAGGACGAATTTTCTGTAAGGGGGGAAGAATGTAACACCCCAAGATTTTAAATTTTATTATTTATGAGTATTTTTTGTATTTTAATTTTATTTAAATTTTAGGAATTTTTTTAGATTTTTCAGATTTTAAAAATCGGGTTCGATTTTCCGAAAATATAAACTTTGAGGATTTTTAAAAATTAATTTAAAGACCACGTGGCAAAACTAAAAATATATTTGGAGTCTACGTATTTTTCTGAGTTTTATGGAAATTTTTCGGAATTTTTGGACCTCATTTTCGGTCCCGAGGCAGAGTAAAAATTCAGAATTTTGTATCCTGAATCGAACCGGTCGAATCGAACCGGACCGGATCGGACCGGTCGAATCGGATCGGCCCTTTTTCCTTCTTCCTTTTCTTCTCCCGCGCGCGATGGCTCTCTCCCTTCTCTCCCTCGTTTCTCTCTCCTCTCCGCCCACCTGACCAGTAGCTAGCGCCGTGACGCCACGCAACGCGCGCTGCAACGCCCTGCGCCCCACTGGCCAAGCCGATCCGGCCACCAATTGGACCGGGTCTTGTGTCCAAAATCATCTACTCGGCGAGAGCTTTCCATAGACACCAAGAACGCCGAAATCCATCAAGCGGTTTGTCCGATTTTTGCTCGGGAAGATTTTAGCCCATTTCGACTTTTGGGCTAGATTTCTCGAAAACCGTGAATCCCACGAGAAAACCGAGGCCACCAGCATGCTCCATTCGTCGAGAGCTTCGCAACGACATAAATTTCGAATTTTTCCGACACCGTTTTTCGGTGGGTCCCATGGAACTTTGCAGTGTTTTTCCGAGCATTTAATGAGCTTAGAAAATTCTGAAAAATTTATGTACTAACCCCCGTGTTATGGGCTTCGTGTAGGTATCCTCGATTCGCAGACATTCGATTGACCAAGTGCGCAAATTTGGGCGAACGGACCGTTCTGGAAAAGTCTCGAATTGGACCGAGGTTTTGGCTAGCCCCATTGTTAGACGTCCGAAGCGTTCGAAGTCGGAATCGGCAAAGGTAAACCCGAACCTTGCTTTTTCGTAATTTTCTAGTGCTTAAATAGGATTAAAAATCCATAAAATATTCGTGGTAGCTTAGAAAATTACGATTCTTTTTGCAATAGCTTAGTAATATTGCTAAGGACCGCGGGGCAAAGTTTTATAATTTTTAGAGCTTGTTTGGGCAGTTTTTGCAAAAATGATCAATAATAAGGACTAAATTGAAATTTTGCGTATTGTGATGGGTGATTGATTTGATGGGCCCTGGTGGGGTTGTGTGATATGATTGAACTGTTGATATATGGATTGTGAATATAGAAGTGCGTTTTTTTAGCCCTTTTGCAGGTTGGGTAGGTCCTAGGTATAGGGGAGACTCTGCCGGATTTTCGGCACGACTTAGGACGTACTTGATCTTTTTCTTTGTTTGTATTGAGTCAAATTTATTAAATAGATGTAATGTAATTGTCAGGTGAGTGACAGACACCTTCTTCCTCCGCCCACCGCCACACAGTAATTTGTCGTCAAGTTTGTGAGTAGAATATTAATTTTAATTGTAATTTCGATATTATTATATGTTCAGCATGCCCATGCATCACTTATATGCATATATTTATGTAGTTAAACTCTAGGCACGATTTTTGATGCATTGATAAATGTTAAAGTGCCATGTATGTTGTTGTGGTAATTTGGAGCAGTGTGCGTGCGTTGGCGTGCGTGTGATGTGGTGTGGACTATGGATAGGACGGGTAGACACGGCTTGAGTTCTTCGCTGGGACCCCGATTTGGTATTTAAGTGGAAGTCCGAGCTGAGTTCTTCAGGCACTGAGTTGGATTTAAGAGAGTCTGTATAGTGGATCAGCTCCCATATATTATGATTGATGTTACAGGGTGCGTGAGTGCTCCAAATTACCTTTGTGATGTTATGATGTGAAAATGATGTGGATGTTGCATTTCACTCTACAGGGTGCATTAGATTTAGATAGTTATAGAGATTATGGTTAAAATTGATATTTTACTCTCTGAGTCAAACGCTCACTCCTGTTCAATATTTTTTCAGTTACAGAGGATTTTATTTTGGTTAACTCGCTTTTCTCCTCGCAGTTGTTTATCAATGTTTGTGAAATTTTATTAACTCCTAGAATTTCCGCATGTGTTAGAAGTATTTATTTGATTATGGTCTGTAATATTATTATCATGTTGGACCTGTAAACGTATAATGATATGCATGTTTGATGGATGGGATGAGGGAGCTGAGCTCCCATTTATTATTATGTTGATGAGTATGTGGAGGGTGAGCTGAGCTCCCCAATTGACTATATATTGTGTTTACAGGTCGGGTGAGTCGAAAACTCCCCGTTGGAAAGTCCATTTTATGGCCGGACTCTGTCTGTTTGTTTTCTTGATATTGGGCCCAAATGGGCCTTAGAGTTGGGTTAATGAACAGTTAGGCTTACTACGGGCCTCGGGGGCTTTAAGCTGGCCCAGGTCCTAGTGCCGGTCCGGCCCATAGGTTGGGTCGTGACATGAAAGGGATTAACCCCTCGATTTGTATGCATAGGATACCTATGGAATAAAACAGTAAACCCACTATCGAGCACCAAAGAAAACTTAACTCAAACATGAAAGAAGTAGTCAAGAAAGAAATTTTGAAACTATTAGATGCAGATATCATATATCCAATTTCTGATAGTAAATGGGTTAGTTTAGTACATATAGTTCCTAAGAAGGGTGGGACAACTGTTATCCAAAATGCAAATAATGAACTGATCCCTACTAGGGTAGTCACTGGTTGGCGAATGGGCATAGATTATAGGAAATTGAATAGTGCCACCAGAAAAGAATATTTTCCTTTCCCTTTCATTGACCAAATGTTAGAGAGGTTAGCGAAACACTCTTACTTCTGTTATCTAGATGGGTACTCGGGATTCTTTCAAATTCCTATTCACCCAGAAGACCAAGAAAATACCACATTCACTTGCCCTTATAGAACATTTGCATATAGAAGGATGCCCTTTGGTCTTTGTAATACCCCTGTCACTTTTCAAAGATGCATGATGGCTATTTTTCTGATTATATTGAAAATATCATAGAAGTTTTTACGGATGATTTTTCTGTCTATGAAACTACTTTTGATGATTGCCTAGCTAATTTATCTAAGGTATTGCAAAGATGTGAAGAATCAAACTTGGTCCTAAATTGGGAAAAATGCCACTTCATGGTAAGGGAAGGTATAGTTCTGGGACATTTGATATCAAAAAGAGGAATTGAGGTTGATGAGGCAAAAATTGAGATAATTGAAAACATGCCACCACCAACATCAGTCAAGGGAGTGTGAATTTTTTGGGATATGCAAGGTTTTACAGAAGATTAATTAAAGATTTTTCCAAAATAGCTTAGCTACTTACCAACTGTCACGACCCAACCTATGGGCCGGACCGGCACTAGGACCTGGGCCAGCTTAAAGCCCCCGAGGCCCGTAGTAAGCCTAACTGTTCATTAACCCAACTCTAAGGCCCATTTGGGCCCAAATTCAAGAAAACAAACGGACAGAGTCCGGCCATAAAATGGACTTTCCAACGGGGAGTTTTCGACTCACCCGACCTGTAAACACAATAAATACTCAATTGGGGAGCTCAGCTCACCCTCCACATACTCATCAACATAATAATAAATGGGAGCTCAGCTCCCTCATCCAATCCATCAAACATGCATAGAATATTAAGTTTACAGGTCCAAAATAATAATTTAGGTTACAGACCCAAATCAAATAAACATTTCTAACACATGCGGAAATTCTAAGATTTAACCAGTTTATACAAACAGTAATAATTGACCTGCGAGGGAGAAAGCAGGTTAACCTCAAAAAATATCCTCCTGTGGCTCAGAAAATTTTTGAACAGGAGTGAGCGTTCGACTCAGAGAGTAAAATATCAATTTTAACCATAATCTCTATAACTATCTAGAACTAATGCACCCTGTAGAGTGAAATGCAACATCAACAACATTTTTACATCATAACATCAAAAAGGTAATTTGGAGCACTCACACACCCTGTAGTATCAATCATAACATATGGGAGCTGATCCCCTATACAGCTCTCTTAAATCCAACCTGGTGCCAGCGAATTACTTAAGCTCGGACTTCCACTTAATAACCAAATCGAGGGTCCCAGCGAATTACTCAAGCCGTGACTACCCCTCGAAGGATCGGGTCGCAGCGAATTACTCAAGCCGTGACTACCCCGTCCTATCCATAGTCCACACCACATCACACGCACGCCAACGCACGCACACTGCTCCAAATTACCACAACAATATCCATGGCATATCAACAGTTATGAATGCAACATAAATCGTGCCTAGAGTTTAACTACATAAATATATGCATATAAGTGATGCATGGGCATGCTTGAACATATAATAATATCGAAATTACAATTAAAATTAATATTCTACTCACAGACTTGACGACAATCACTGTGGCGGCTGGGCGGAGGAAGAAGGCTGTCCCGGCTCACCTGACAATTTTTATTACAATCATTTAATAAATTTGACTCAATACAAACGAAGAAAAAGACCAATACGTCCTAAGTCGTGCCGGAAATCCGGCAGAGTCTCCCCTATACCTAGGACCTACCCAACCTGCAAAAGGGCTCAAAATACACTTCTATATTCACAATCCATATATCCATAACTCAATCACATCACACAGCCCCTCCTGGGCCCATCAAATCAATCATTCATCACAATAGGTAAAATTTCAATTTAGTCCTTATAATTGATCATTTTTGCAAAAACTGCCCAAATAAGCTCTAAAAATTCTAAAACTTTGCCCCCGCGGTCCTTAGCAATATTACTAAGCTATTGCAAAAAGAATCATAATTTTCTAAGCTACCACGAATATTTTATGGATTTTTAATCCTATTTAAGCACTAGAAAATTATGAAAAAGCAAGGTTCGGGTTTACCTTTGCCGATTCCGACTTCGGGGACGCGCTCGGGATGTCTGACAATGGGGGGGTAGCCAAAACCTCGGTCCAATTCGGAGACTTTTCCGGTAACGGGTCTGTCTGACCGGAAATTCACAGACCCGGACAACTGTCGAATTTCCGCGAATTGAGGATACCTACACAAAGCCCACAACACGGGGGTTAGTACATAAATTTTTCGGAATTTTCTAAGCTCATTTAATGCTCGGAAAAACACTGCGAAGTCCCGTGGGACCCACCGAAAAACGGTGTCGAAAAAATTCGAAATTTATGTCACCGTGAAGCTCTCGACGAGTGGAGCGCTCTGGTACTCTCGATTTTCTCGTGGGGTTCATGGTTTGCGAGAAATCTAGCCCAAAAGTCGAAATGGGCTAAAAACTTCCCGAGCAAAAATTGGACAAACCGCTCGATGGATTTCGGCGTTCTTAGTGTCTATGGAAAGCTCTCGCCGAGTAGATGATTTTTGACACAAGACCCGGTCCAATTGGTGCCCGGATCGGCCGGATTTGGCCGGGGAAGCTGAAACGCCGCGCGCGCGAGGGAGGGAGATCGCGCGTGTTTTCCGGCCGTTCCGGCGCCTACTGGCCGGGACACCGGGAGGCGGCGAGGGGAGACGCAGGGAGGCGGTGGCCGGGAGGGGAGGAGAGAGAAAAGAGAGAGAAAAGGGAGAGGGAACGACGCGCGCGGGGAAGAAAAAGGGAAGAAGGAAAAGGCCGGTCCGATTCGACCGGTCCGATCCGGTCCGGTTCGATTCGGCCGGTTCGATTCAGAATACAAAATTTTGAATTTTTACTCTGCCTCGGGACCGAAAACGAGGTCCAAAAATTTCGAAAAAATTCTAGAAAACTCAGAAAAATACGTAGACTCCAAATATATTTTTAGTTTTGCCACGTGGTCTTTAAATAAATTTTTAAAATTCATCAAAGTTTATATTTTTGGAAAATCGAACCCGATTTTTAAAATTCGAAAAATCTCAAAAAAATTTCTAAAATTTAAATAAAATTAAAATACCAAAATGCTCATAAAAATTAAAATTTTGGGGTGTTACACCAACCTGTTAAGTCAAGATGTTCCCGTTGATTTTCATAAAAATTGCCTTGTCTCTTTTAACAGGATCAAAGAAGCCTTGATCTCAGCACTAATGATGTAGCCACCAGATTGGGAGCTACCATTCGAGGTGATGTGCGATGTGAGTGACTTTGCAGCTAGAGCGGTGCTCGGGCAAAGAAAAGATAAAAAGCTCTATGTTATTTATTATGCCAACAAGACACTTGATGACAAGCAAATCAATTATGTCACCACAGAGAAGGAATTTCTAGTAGTGGTGTTTGCAATGGACAAATTCAGATCCTACTTAATTGGGTCAAAAGTCATTATATTCACAAATCATGCTACCATTCGGTACCTTTTGAACAATAAAGAAGTGAAACCAAAGCTGATTCGATGGATTTTACTCCTGTAAGAATTTGACCTTGAAACCAGGGACAAAAAGGGATCTGAAAATATAGTGGCTGACTATCTTTTCTGGCTAAAATTGGAGTACACAGGGGACTTCGAGGATTTGCCAATTGATAATTCATTCCCTGATGAGCAGTTACTAGCATTCTCCCAAGCTCCATGGTATGCTGACTTTGTTAATTTTCTTGTATGCAGAGTGTTACCTCCAAACATGACTTATCAGCAAAAGAAGAAATTTCTGCATGATATGCGGTTCTACACATGGGAGGAACCTCTACTGTACAAGAGATGTAATGATGGGCTGATAAGAAGATACATACCGGAAGAGGAAATAGAGAGCATTCTCCAGTACTGCTATTCATCACTATATGGAGGACACTTTGCCACCACAAAAATAGCAGCTAAAATTTTGCAAGCTGGATTCTACTGGCCTAATCTGTTCAAGGATGTGAGATCCTTCATGCTAGCTTGTGATCAATGTTAAAGAACAGGTAACACTTCAAGAAGGAATGAAATGCCACTGTATGGTATACTTGAGGTAGAATTGTTTGATGTATGGGGGATAGATTTCATGGGTCCATTCCCCTCTTCCCATGGAAATAAGTATATTCTGGTTGGTGTTGATTATGTGTCGAAATGGGTAGAAACAATAGCCACATCAACCAATGATGCTAGAGTGGTCACAAGGTTCCTTAAGAAGAATATCTTCACAAGATTTGGCGCACCACTAGCGATGGAGGAAGTCACTTCTGCAACCAACAATTCGAAACACTATTAAAAAAGTATGGAGTGACCCACAAGGTAGCCACACCTTATCATCCTCAAACCAGTGGCCACGTAGAAATCTCAAACAGGAAATTGAAGCGGATTCTAGAGAAAACTATAAACTGATCCAGGAAGGACTGATGCATGAAGTTAGATGATGCACTGTGGGCATATCACACTACATATAAAACCCCAATTGGCACAACACCCTTCCTACTGATTTATAGAAAATCATGCCATCTCTATGTCGAACTTGAGCATAAAGCTTACTGGGCAATTCAGATCCTAAACTTTGACCTCAAAGCTGCTGGTAAAAAAAGGCTCCTACAACTAAATGAGTTGGAAGAAATCCGACAGGATGCATACAAAAATGTCAAAATCTTCAAAGATAAAACCGAAAATGGCATGACAGGCGCATAACAAGGAAAGAAATAAAAGAAGGAGATCTTGTCCTATTATTCATCTCTAGATTGAAACTCTTTCTAGGGAAGCTGAAATTAAGATGGTCTGAACCTTTTAAGGTTACTCAAGTCTTTCTACATGGAGTAGTAGAAGTGTGGAGCGAAACCTCAGGAACACTTAAAGTCAATGGGTAGAGGCTAAAGCCTTACTTTCAAGGAGAACCCGTAGAAAAGGGAGTCAACTGCACTCACGACCATCCTCCAGACAGACCGTGATAGAACGAAGGCAGAGTCGAGCTAATGACTATAAACAAGCACTTTTTGGGAGGCAACTCAATTTCTAATTTTTTTTCTTTCTTTCTTATTTTAATTTTGATAATATTTGTTCGCATTTTCTTTTGTAGGAACTCCAAAAATCTCAAATCCGGAAAAGCAAGGGGGAGAAGAGAATAAGAAAGGAAAAGAAACGTCAAGTCAACCCCACACTAGAGGAATTTGAACACAATCAGGGAAGTAACCATGCACTTAATCCTTGCATTCATCTCATTCAAAGAAAAGCCAGAAAATTACATGGTCCGTGTAATAATTTACATGCCTCGTATAACATTCTGGAACCCAGAAAAAAGATACAGGAAGTTACACGGGTCTCCCAGGTAAATTGCACGATCTGTGTAACATCGTCAACAAGGTAACTTGGAGAACAGTAAGTTACACGGGTCCTTGAGCCAATTTACACAGCCCGTGCATCTTAGCATGAGTAACAAAATTTTGGGCAGTAAGTTACATGGTTCCCTGAAAGGAATTACACGACCCGTGTAACTCAGCAAAAGTGACAAAATTTCAAGCAAAAAATTACATGGCCCAACATGTCGGGACCCGTGTAGTGATACACGACCCGTGTATCATGTCGCAGACGCTACTCCTGGGTCGCGAAACGAAGAGTCCTAATGACTCTTTAAATACACTCCTCGCCTTGAACCATTCCTAAAGACATAATCCTCCTCTCCACCTCTCCTAGCCTATAAAAACCTCTCAAATCTCTTCTCCCTTCACCAAACCCTAGTTTTCTCTTTCTCAAAACTTATCAATGGCTCCTGCAAAATGATCTACACGAAGAATGATGTCTTCTTCAAGCTAAGGAGGTGACTCCATGCCTTCTCCCCCTCAGCCGACACCCCAACGTCCAAGAACAAAGGCAGCCTCTTCGCAACCAGCCCCTCCTCAACCACAACCCTCTCAACCAGTCCCACCGCAACCCCAGCCATGAGCCACTCCACAACCCAAAATCTCTATTCCTTGGGGGTTCCATTACGATGCCCACAAGGCCATGTGCACCCTGCTTCACCCCCGGAAAATTAGCTTCACAAAATACATGAATTTCGCGCTACTGGAGCAAATCGGCCTGTAAGACGAGATCAATGGACTCCTCGACAGCATTGGGTAGACAAGGCTTGCCCAACTCCAATTCCCTCCATACCGGACACTACACTGGAGTTTTTGGACAGTTTCAAGGCCACCTTATGGCCCACCGATAGGGAAGATAGAGGTAGAATTGAATTTCACCTCCTTAGTGTCGACCGGGTAATGAATGTAGATGAGTTCAATGCCATCTTCCACTTTGATAGTATCGGCCACCAAGAGATCCCTTGGAACAACATGCTCTACACAACATTGACTTCTGGCATTCCATAGCCCCAAACACGGAGCCTTATAACTCTAGCAAGTTAAAATCCTCAGGTATTACCAGTCCAGCCCTGCGTTACATGCACCGGTTAGCTGCCCACACCATCATGGGCTGTGGTGACAGCCTTGGCGTGGTAAACGCCAACGAGCTCTTTTTCCTGTGGTGTATGGTCACTGGGCAGCGCTGCAGCATCGGCTTCTTTTTGTGCAACCACCTTTGTCGCTTATCTCATCAGCCTACCGGATACATCGTGCTTGGTGGCCTCATCACAATCATCGCCCTCCACTTCGGATTCGTCCCAGGACATCAAAGGCTGCACTTTATCAGCGGAACATCAAAAATTGATCAAACCATCTGCATATCCATGGGGATATGTAAGAAGGTCGACAACACCTGCCACCGGCTTGATACTGAAGGCAATGCCATCTTTCGGAGATATGAAGCATAAGAAGGACCTGGCGAGACCTCGCAGCCACAAGCGAAAGCTCAAGAGTTAGGACCTGGTGAGACCTCGCAGCCTTAGGCGGAAGCTCAAGAGTCATTCTTTCATGAGTCCCCCGCTCTAGTGCCTCCATACACACCACTACCCACAGACCTGGTCCTTGCATACCTACAGCGTATGGAGACCACCACCAATAACAGGATGCTAGCAATCGAGGATAGCCTCCAGGAAGCCCACAAAAAGCTGGACATGCTAATGGAGAGGCTCGATGAAGAGGAGCCATCGTCGCCATCATTACCATCAGAGACCTTTTAGAGTTAAGACTATAGGATAGGTTCTTTATTGTAAAATCTTACATACCTTAGTCCTAAACTGCAATCATAGGTCTCTTTTATTTGCTTTTTGTCCAACCTTTCCATGCTTAATACATAATATGCTTTCTTATTATTGTTGTACGGTTTTCTCAAATTTTGCATATTATGTTGACATTGAGGACAATGTCTGATTCAAGTTTGGGGGGGGGGGGTACAAGTGCATTTCATGTCTTGCATATCATTACATTGTTTAATTTCAACTATATTATTCTTGTGTATCAAAATTCTAGAAAAATATTGAAAAATTTTTGAAAATTTTGTACTTTAAATTGTGAAACTTAGAACTATAACCAATTTCTAGTAAGCTAATAATTCGACTCCATGGGATACAGGAATGAACGTATCTGGATAGGCAAAAAAGGATTTTAATATGTTATCTGTGAAAAACCTAATCTCTTTAGTAGAACTAAACTAGTTAAACCCCTTCATAACTATTAATTTGTCACATCGAACTTGTGAAGTTAGGAGAAATTTCTTGAAATATAAACAAACCTGAAAATGCCTCACCAGCTCTAGAACATATCTCTTGGACCAATCAAGGTAAAATCCTAGCGTATGCTTGATGAAGAAATAATTAAGGTATTTTTTGATATAGCCTAATTAAGCCTTAGCCACCCTTAATCACAATATGTCCCTTGCACCTAACTTGAGCCTATATTTTTACCTATATGATTTTCCTTGTTTACCCATAATTATTTACCTAACCCCTAGCCTAAACACATACCTCACCTTTTTAAGGAAGCCTAATGCATAAAGGATAGGTATATCAAGTTCAAAAGAAAATATGAGGAGAGGATGTAAAACTCAAGAAAGACTGCAAGTGTGCAATTAATTTAAAAAAAAAAAGTCCCAAGATAAGTATCATAGAAGCACGCTTAGCATTGTAAAGAACCCTTCTTCCTCACACAAAGTCAGCAGAATAAACTTGGTATACCTAAGACTTTGTACATGAAAACTATTCTCATGTTTGCATTCTTCAAAAAAACCTTTAATTGACAACCAAGTCATTATCCCTTTAGCTCCATTACAACCCTTTTAAAGACATTTCGATCTTTTGAAAAGTGTATGCTACATTAGTAAAGATAGAGAATCAAGATATGCCTATGGAGTTAGAATTAAATTAAACTCACTACAATTATCCATAATAGAGGCAAATTTAGAGGAGTACGTGTTTCTCAAATTTATCTTGATAAAACAAGTTATTTGTGACTTATTAATTGCTTTGCACAGAGGAATAACTAATCGAAACACCATGAAATGAGGTAAAGTTCCAAACAGGCAGCTATTAGAACCTTTATACCTTGAAAGAGGGTAAATGGTATGAAGGATTGGAGGAGTTCAATTATGCACTTATTGAATTGTTGGTTATATTCCTAAGTTATCTCTTGAAATGCGTTTTAAAACAGAGTTTCGTTTTGCTTAAGGACAAGCAAAAGTTTAAATTTTGGGATATTTAATACACTTGTATTATATAGATGTTTTTAAGCACATTTGTATAATATTTCATGGCATTTAGAATAACAATCTCATGCATAGTTATTGATTTCATTAACTTTTGTAAATTCCAGTGTTAGGCTCTAAATTCCATATTTCTGCAATATTTCAGGTGTTTTGGTGAAGTCTCAAAGCATAGGAGTGCGAAGGGAAGCTTGGAGAGCTCAAAGGATTGTGAAAAGCTGCTGATACACCTTACACGGGTTGTGTAAGCAAAGCCACAGACCCATGTAACATTTTGCCAGATGAAAGCCAGAGAGCCAATGGAGGAACAAAAGTACACGGGTCGTGTAATTGGACTCGTGTATAGAGACCTGTGTAAGTCTCTGTCGGGCATAAATTGAAGAATTTTCTGAGAAAAAAATGTACACGGGCCGTGTACTTAAACCCGTGTAACCTCCTACGACCCGTGTAACCTTCTGTACCAATGCAAGATAGACCCGTTCATCTCCAGCAAGTTACACGGCCCGGGACCGTGTAGTGACACACGGGCCGTGTATCATGCTGCAACCAGTTTCCTAACCCGAATTTTCACTCTTGTTTACACATTCAAAACAGACTCCTAAGGCTTTTTGAACTCAAAATGACCTAACCCTAGAACAGCTATTATAAATAGAAGCAGAAAATATCAAGAAAAGGAGAGATCAATCTTTTTACAGAGCTTTTTAGGAGTTTCAGAAGAGTACTCGCTTCTGCATTCTCTTCAGCCGTCTTGAGAAGAATAATATCAGTATTAAGGAGGAGTTTTTCAGCTGAAGTTTTACAAAATCAAAGCTGCAAACCCTCTTCAGTTCTTTCATTTCATTTCCTTAAACGGATTTTTGTTGTTCTTTACTTCATTTTTATTATGTTTACTTAACTCACCATGAGTGAGTAACTTTCATATTCTGAAATTGGGAGAGTAATGCTTGTAATCATTATTATGGATAAATATTAAGTTTTATTTATTGAATTTGAGATTTGTTACTTGATTTAATTTCTTGTGATATTAATGTATGCTATGTGTTGGTACCCACCTAATATTGATTATAGATATTAATTGAAAGACTGAAATGTGAATATTGATATTAGAAAATGAAGATTTTAAACCTAGGAAATCTGATCTAGAGATAGGCTGATAATCTTTGTGGAGTTTCAATTTAATATTGATATTAATTTAATCACCACGAAAATAGGGTTTAGATTGATTCAAACACGTTAAGTGCTTCCAGAGAGGACCTAAGATATCATAGGATTAATTTCCATCAAGACAACTGATTCTCAATCTAGTGAATAAATAAAGTCACATCCATAGTGAGATTCAAGTATAAAATTTTAATTTCAGAATCATTTCAAAATAGATTATCTAATTTAGATTTATTATCCTTTATATCTTAGCTTTCAAAATAGATAAATTTCACTTTTTTATTATATTCGACTGTTTAGAGAGCAAAAATTACTGTGTAAATTAATATTTACTAATCACATTTCTCGTGGAACATATTTTATTCGTTAATTTATTACTTGTTAGCGATTCTTGCAGTTGCTTGTTAGCAATTCTTGCAGTTGCGGGGTTGACGCTAATAAAGCGGAAGGCTCCACTATAGAGAAGCTTCTCCCCAATAGTGATTTGTACATCGGGTCATTCTCCAAAAACACGCCGCATGGATTGAGGAAGTACCTTTGTACTGACGATTGCATGTACGAGGGAAAGTGCCATCGACGAAAAGCGCCATCGAGGAAAAGCATTAGGAAAGGGAAAGTTTTCATGGCCGTCTTGTGCTACCTTTGAAGAAGCATTCAAGTCGAGTCAGATAGAAGGCTTCAGCACATTCATCGGATCATGATGATACCTATGGTGGCTCTTATAGATGAAAGCGAGGAAGGTTGTTTTGTTATGTAGGTGTTGGTTAGCTGGGTCTGTTTTGTTGGCGCTAATAAAGCGGAAGGCTCCACTGCTATAGAGAAGCTTCTCCCCAATAGTGATATGTACATCGGGTCATTCTCCAAAAACACGCCATATGGATTGAGGAAGTACCTTTGTACTGACGATTGCAAGTACGAGGGAAAGCGCCATCGACGAAAAGCGTTAGGAAAGGGAAAGTTTCATGGCCGTCTTGTGCTACCTTTGAAGAAGCATTCAAGTCGAGTCAGATAGAAGGCTTCAGCACATTCATCGGATCATGATGATACCTGTCGTGGCTCTTACAGATGAAAGTGAGGAAGGTTGTTTTGTTTTGTAGGTGTTGGTTTGCTGGGTCTGTTTTGTGAAGATAGAGCAGAGAGAGAAATGAGGGATGTGATGAGAGAATGGTCGTGAGTTTCATCTTGCTCTAGTTCTTGTCTCTAGTTCATCTCTCTCGAACACTCTGGGGTGATGCTTGTCGTGGTGCCTTTATGTGTGCCGCCTTACAACTCATTTGAGCTCCGTATTTCTCGATGTTGGTTTGACAAAGGGTAGGCGGCACAGCTCTAGTTTTCTTGAAGCATCATTTGGTTTAAGTAAAGAATCAACTCCAGATAGGGTTTCTGCTGTAATGGGCTTGAATTTTTTGGATATTAAGCTGGTTGTTGGGATAGTCTATGATCCTTTTCTTTTAGACCTTGGGCTTATTGTTGCCTGCTGGGTTTGCACTCCTGACTGTGGACCTTATAATCCCACTATTATTAATGAAATCGTTTCTAATTTTTAGGAAATTTTTTTATATATTAATTTAATAATTTAAAATTTAATATAATATGTCTATTTTTAAAATTTATAAAAATTTAAAAATATTTTAGAATGAGTGTATTTTAACTCACTGTATATGATCCTCAAGGCAAGCTCCCTCGTCACCTCCATCCGCCAAATGCCTTTCTTAGCTATTATTTCAATAGTGGAAAGTAGGAGAGAACATTGACATATTGAGAGAAGAACCCTTGATAAGGTAGAGAGGGGCGTAGAAATAAGAGAAAGGAAGAGAAGAGAAAGGGTATGCCATGGATTCTTTTGTATAATTAGTTTCAATTAGAATTAGAATTTGAACTCCATAATGTGTCATATAAGTTTGATCCTTTTTTTATGTCACGTGATTTATGTGAAATTTAAGACAAGCTTTCCTTAAATTAATATTAAAATTTTGATTAGGTATCTTCTCTTGGTTCCATAGATTTAATGCATTAGCGTTTGCTATGCTATCAGTCGTGTGAAAATGCCTATTGCCAATGTTCCTATCCTGCTATCTTTTCTTTTTTTCTCTTTTTTTTATTATTATTTATTTAAATTTTAATTATAAAATTAATTTCCATATTATCATCAATACAAATATATATAACAATAAGATGCAATTAAAATTTAAAAACTTCTGAAAATAATAAAGAAGGAGACAAATTGATGGTTAATCCAGAATTGCCTAAGGTGGTGGAACGCTGGCATAACAAATCAATAACAGCCCAGTTTTAGGCCTTGAAATCGTTCTTCTCTTGGCCCAACGGTTTAAGTTGTTCTTTCCTCACCGCTCTCATCACTCGAGGGATGAGGTCGATCTTGCTCGGCCTAGGCCTTGAGGTTAATAGGCCAGGCCTTATTAGAACCCATTGTGCTTTCTCTTGAAACTGGCGGAGAAGCATCGACAGTGGCAGCTTTTGTAGAGAAAATCCATGTGCGACTGCGAGTCACGTGGACCTTTACAATTGATGATCCATTTGCATAAACACTGATTGCAGAAAGGGAAATTTCTCAATCCAGGAATATGCGTCTTGTGTTTGAATTTGAAGTTCTGCCAATAGACACGGATGCTTCAGCCCCATGTTTCATGTCTGACTCGAGACAAAACATTCCAATGCTCCATCCTGTTACTCCCATGGTTATTCGCTAAAAATGCAGTAGATTTTATAGAGGCTTCACATGTGATCGCTAAATTAAAAAGAAATAGATGTTACATAATTTATTTTTATTGTATAAAAACTCTTTGAAAATTAAATTATCAAAAAAAAATGTTAAGATATCTATATTATAAAACATTTACTAGATTATTGGAGTGCTGGGGAACAGGAACATAACATATAATTGAGCGGCCAAGCCAATGACAAGGGTACAATGAAAACAACGCGAAGGGGTGAGTGTGCAAGAAATAGACAGACTGTGACATGAGTGGAAGTTACAGGGAATGCCCTCCATGAATCATATACTCCCTCCAACACGTTCGCTGAGAGAAGAACGCGTATGACGTGTACAAGTGTCACTGCCTCGTGTTAGGAGAGACCCCCGCTTTCTTTGCGGAGGTTATTTGCTTGACCACCGGGTTTCTGTTGGAAAATCAATTCTGGAGAGAAAGGAGAAACTACCACCACAGCTATCTAAGGGGGAAAAAAAAGGAAAAGAAATTTTCTCAAAAAAGTCTCGCTTCTGTTCTCTTTCTATCTTTACGCTTGCTTCTCTTCTCTTTTCTCCTCTTTCTCCCTATCCAAAACCGGGTACATTAACCATTTTTTAGCTATGAATTTGTTTCCGTGAATTGAGTTTGAGCTTGATCAATGTGGCCATGGTGGTGCAGGTGCAGAGTGTATTCGCTTGCTGATCGTCCACTGAGATGCGATTTTTAGTGATTCGCGGATCAAGTGATGACTACGAACAAGAACACAAACACAGAATTGTCTCAGGTACAATGTGATGCAAAACGATGCCAATTAAATTTTATAATCTGTTTTTTGTTGGCTTGGCCGCTATTTTGAAAAATTGAATTTCAATGTATACCGTGATCGCATTTGAAGTAGTGTTTTTTTTTTTTTTTTGTGATTTATTTATGTCTGTTGTTTTGTTTTGTTTTGTTTTGTGTAGGGAGATGGCGGTGCTGCTCAACCTCCTGCGGGAACTCCGCCGCAGGGACAGTCTGAAAATGTTGGTTCCCGGGCTGGGAATACGGTGATTTGCTTTTTCATTTTTTGAGAAAAATAATTTTTATCTTTGAAATTCTCATGAGATCCTCATGATTATCGTCATTGTTACAGCTATTGATAAGGTTATTTGTCAATTGTCATAGTAATTTTTTTCTTTTTCTCTTTTTCGAACCTAATAATTGAGATGGATTATGCGCAGAAATTATAATTAATTTTTTTTTTATGATATGTGAAAATAAAGTTTGATGACAGTTGCCTCATTTAAGTACACCATTCTCTAAGTAGTGCTTTTTAAGAAAGTAATCATAAGACATAGGATTTTATCCTCTAATATATATTAAAATGTATGCTTTGGAGTTTATTGCTTGATGGAGTCTATTGGTTATTTTTAATTTTGATCTATAATCTCTTGTTTTGAATCTAATGGTCCTTTTGCGGCCTAATGTATATAATCTTTATTGCAGGTTTTCAAGAGTGGGCCTCTTTTTATATCATCTAAAGGTGTCTTTCAAAACTCGTATTTATGTATTTTTCTTAATTCTTACACCTAATGATAAAAAGCAAGATACTGTTTGTTGTTTATGTATTTATATCATCAAGAATTCTTACAGTTAACATTTAAATGTGCTTGTATCAAGTCATCTAAAAATGGTACAATTCTTGATGCTTCCTGAACCAACATACGTTTGTTTATATATCCTGCTTATGCATTTCCGTTGACGGAAAGAAATTATGGAAAAAGAAAGAAGGTAGAGTTAGAACTTGCTTCAAACTCACATTATGTGAATTTTGATAAGATCCCACAGAAATTTATTAAGGGTGTCCCTAGTGGAGAGCTATCTGCTTTGTGAAGGTTGTCGATTGTAGGCATTTTTTTTCTTCTGCTCTTTTGCAGAGAGGCTGTTTTGATGATTCCAACTCTTGACCTTAGATTGAACTTTATATAAAAAAAAAAAAGCTCCAGTTCTCTGTTTAGAGTTGTACGTTAATCAGAGTTTAGGTATCTGTATAGGGAACATGGTGTAACAACTTATCGGAGTTGAGTTATGTACAACAATCTATACACATATATATATATTGTGAACATCTAAGATTTATCTCTAATCACTTTGTATTCTCTAAATTCTTTACATAGGAATTGGTTGGACATCCTGGAAGAAGCGGTGGTTTATTCTTACACGAACTTCACTGGTTTTCTTCCGAAGTGATCCAGTAAGTACTTTTGCATACTTTTTAATTTGCAAACACGCATTTCCTATGGACAACAGCATCTAATATTGTAATTGTAAAAATTTATTCCCATCCCCTTCTTTCTGCATGTTGGTTGCGTTTTTATAGTTTTACAAGGTTCACCTACTATATTTGAACGTTCCAGAGTGTTGTTACTCAAAAAGGGAGTGAAGTGAACTTGACTCTTGGTGGTATTGATCTCAACAATTCAGGCAGGTCGGCTTGCTTTTTCTAAACAGTTAAATTCTATTTTGTTTGTAATAGTTGTTTGCACAACAGAATTTGAGTCTAATTTACTTACTTCATAGTACTTTCTTTGGTTGATTTCTAGTGTGGTTGTGAAATCAGACAAAAAACTTTTGACTGTTCTCTTTCCTGATGGTCGTGATGGGCGAGCTTTCACTCTTAAGGTGGCTTTCTATTCCTTTATTTGTCTATTTTGAGATTGCTTTTTCTGTATTATATCACAAAACCAAACAAACAAGCCATTTTGAGTTTTACATTAAACTCAATCCTGTCAAAGTCAAGGAAGTCAGAACTCGGACACTTTGTACTTCACTATATTCCCTTTATGAAGTATGAACTGGTGCTTTGGTGGGAGTGGTTAGTGAAAATTGACTTTGCTTTCAATTCTATGAATAACATTTTAATCAAGGGGGCTTGTGGGGTAAAAGAATTGATGTTTGTTTTGAGTGGTCAAAATTTACTGAAGAAATCATCAATCAAGCAAATGTGGTAATGTTAAATGATGGGCAGAAATGAAAATTGGGAGCGTTCCCCACTATTTATCATTGCCTTGTTGAAATTGTGTTATCTTCTATTGATATATAGTGTTTTGATGTGTCTTGCAGGCTGAAACTTTAGAAGATTTATATGAGTGGAAGACTGCACTTGAGAATGCTCTGGCAGGAGCACCAAGTGCTGCTCTTGTGATGGGGCAAAATGGTATCTTCAAGAACGATCAGAATGATGAAATTGATTGTTCTTTGGACCAGTGTGCGGTAACGTGTATGTTCTTTTTTGGCGTCATGTTTTATGATTGCCACTTGCAGCTGTAATTGAGATTCTTGCATGGCTTGAATTTTTGCTTAGATGGGGCAAGACATTAAGGATTTTACACAGCAAAACCGATAAGATATTGAAATTCTAGGTGGTTATAAGTGCTAATAGCGCACTTTTTATGTAAAACAAGGAACAGCCTTATGCCAATTTTTTTAGTAGTTTACTTGTGGTGTTCACCCATGACCTTTAGATCTTTCTTCCAAATTTTCTTTTCATTTATTGTCATAATTGGTGTCCCCAGGCCCCATCTCTGAATTATTGGGCATGGCAATCTTCAAAGTTCTTTTAGAATATTTTTTGCTGCATGAGTTCTTTTATGAAGTTTTGAACTAGGAAACCATTTTTCTCTTCCATTTTTAACTTAATTGGGATGCTGGTGATGCTTTATTTCTCTCCTCTGCAGTGAAGGATAAAGTGCCCAAAAAAGCTATGGTCATTGGCAGACCAGTTTTACTTGCTTTAGAAGATGTTGATGGATCTCCGTCTTTCCTAGAAAAGGCTCTTAGGTATATAGAAGAGCACGGTAGGTTTTTCTTTCCCATGCTTGCTTGTGGCACCGTTTACTACTATTTTAAGGTGTGTTCTACCATTAAATTACCTTCTTGCATTATTCTCTCCGCTGAATATGAAACACTTTACTATTTGTTGGTTGGCATACGTTTTCTTCTTGTGCTTAAGGGAGAATGCATTTGTTATCAGAAACAACATAATTGGCAAGTGCTTTGCCCCAAGTTTATGTTTTTTTTTTTTGTTGGGTAAATTACAATTTAGTCCCTGATATTGGGTTAAACCTATAACTTAGTCTTTGTAGTTTTAACCAAGTAATTTAATCCTAGACATTTTAATAAACCTACAAGCTAGTCTCAGCTGTTAGAATTCCAGTTAAGTTACCTATAATTTTAACAAAAATTATCAAAATACTCTTAACTTTATTTTCAATCTAAAAATAATTTAGTCTCTGATGTTTTGTTTTATTAACGATTTATCCTTCTATTTTTAAAATGTGAGTCTTATTAAATTAAATATTTTAAATTTAAATTATAATTATTAAAAATATGAATTAATTACTTTAAGGTCCTTGAAAATTTTGATTAATTACAAAATCATTTATATATTTTACAAATTGATCCTTAAATATTATAACTATTTACAAATAAGCCATTATAATTTTATAAAATTCTATTTATGTCATTATTATTTTAATAGTATATAAATAATGATCTATTTATCAATTTATAATATTTTCACATATTATATTGTTATATATAAAAAAGAAAATAAAATATGAATCTGGATGCAAATTGTTAATAGAATGAAATTTTAGGGACAAAATTGTTTTCTGATTGAAAATAGAGTTAAAGTTATTTTGGTCATTTTTGCTAAAATTAATGGGGAATTAACTTTTGCTAAATTTAATGGGGAATTAACTATGATTCGATTAACTTGTATATTTATTAAAATGTTAAGGACTAATTACTTGCTTTTAAAACCATAAGAACTAAGTTGTAGGTTTAACCAAATCTCAGGGACTAGATTGTCAATAAAAAAAAACTCAAGGACTAAATTGTTTTTAAATTGAAATTAGAGTTAAGGGATTTTTATCATTTTTATTAGACTTAATTGGAATTTTAATGGCAGGGACTAATTTGTAGGTTTATTAAAATGTTAAGGACTAAATTGGTTAATTTTAAAACTGCAGGGACTAAGTTGCAGGTTTAGCCAAAACTCATTATAAAATTGTAGTTTACCCTTTTAAGTAATTTTTGTGCTACAGAAAATCCCCCTGGCCCAATTTATGCACTTCCTTTTGCCAGTATGATTTGGGTGATTGACCTTGCCTTGTCTCTTTGTAGAGTCTATGGGTTGTTTTCTTGTAGAAGGAAAAAGTCTGTACAAGTACTTTTTTCTTTGTTATCGACTTTCAAGCTGCCCTTCAAAAAGTGCATGTAATTTGTTAGTTGTATTCATTACTTGAAGTTTTATAATCTATTATAGTTTTGTATTCCTTTGAAGAAAATAATAACTTCTCTTTCTTTTCCTATTCATTTTTAGTTTTGAGATAAACGAAAAGGATCTCATAAAAAATCCTGTACTTTCCCTTTCAAAAATTTCTTCCAACTTACTTTACCTTTTGAAGTTTCCTAATAAAGCTTTCATGTTGAGGTCTTTTCTTAATCTACCAAGATCTCTTGAAAGTCAGGAATCTGCTGTTGGTTAAATATGGACAGATTTGTTTTCTTTTCCCAGTTGTTTGAATCTGATCAACTGAAAACTAATAAACAGGAGTCAAGGTGGAAGGAATTTTACGTCAAGCTGCAGCTGTTGATGATGTTGAGCATCGAATTCAGGAATATGAACAAGGTTTACTAAATTTCTTTTGTAGTACTTCTTGTTTGTTTTCAAAAGGCAACTGATGTAGGCAATTTTTTCACATTCACATTTTAGACCAATCTAAAATTTAATGTTCAGGTATTCTTTTCCTTGAATTACATTTGACTAGCTTGCAAAATATAAAATGTTTTTTGTCATAATTAGCAAACCCTGTCTGCATTTATGGAGTAGTATATATCGTGAAGGCAGTTAAATGTGAGTCTCATGTTGGAGATATTTTTGGTTCTGAGTTACCCTTTTATATTTTAAAGGTTTTGGACATGCTTTATGATTCAGGAAAATCAGAGTTCTCTCCAGAGGAAGATGCACATGTGATTGCTGATTGTGTCAAGGTATTTTCTTTATCATAATGAATGCAGTCTACAACATATTATGAAATCATTACTTTCTTATTCAATGTTCTTGCAATCTTCCAGTTTTTCCTCCGTGAGTTGCCATCCTCTCCAGTCCCTGCATCTTGCTGCAAAGCACTGCTAGAAGCATTTCGTAAGTCTGTTGTTGAAGTGTGTATTTTTATCATTGTCATCTGATATTATGTTGCTTTATCTATTAGCTATGCACGTTATACTTCAATGTAATTTGGAAATATCACAAGTGCCATTTAAATTGACATTTTTTTTTTGTAGAAACTTTATTGATGCACAATCCTTATTTTGAACTCCACCGTTTTTGTTCCAAACATATAATTTCTCTTACTACTATTTGAAGTAGAGTTTTTGAGCAGTATTATGGTTCTGTTTGTCAGTCAAATTAAATAGGATGAAAGATGGATGTTTTTGGTTTTGCGACATAAAAAACTATGTTGAACAATGTAAAGCTCCATTACCTCTTATTGTTTATTTTGCCTTTCACATGTACTAAAAAAATTTTAGTAGTATGCAATTCTGTTGGCAAGTGAAATACAAATTTGTTTAAGTGTTATGCATGGTAAATCATAAAACACGCCCATATCTGTCCCAGTTCTACTCTGAATTGTTTTATTTTTGTGCATAATTACCTTAATATCCATATCTTGGCTGTGTTTGTTATACAGGGCATAGTTATTCAGTTTCCTTACTGTGTAGTATGTGATTGATTAGATATGCTTTTACATTAATGGTATTTTTAAAATCTACTAAAGATTTGATTTGAAATCTGTCTTGAACAAATTGATCTTCACTGATATTAAGAACAAAAATTTCTTGGATTTACAACTAAGTTAAAGAATCAGGTCAAAGATTGTTGTAGCGAGGAGTAACATGAATTAATTGAAAGGAAGGTGCTGGAAATTCATGTAACTTTAACAATTGTAGCTATTATGCTGAAATTCTTGATCTCCTGAAGTTGTAAGTTTCCTAAAAAATTCAGTGGAAATTAGTCAAGGAAATTTGTTTCTACATTTTATTCCTATGACATTGCGTTTGGGTGTCTTCAGTTGCTTGCATATTTTTCAATGCCATTTCATTATTTGACAAATTTCTTTTGCAATGTAGGAAAAGATCGTGGCAATCGAGTTAATGCCATGCGAGTAGCAATATTAGAAACCTTCCCTGAGCCAAACCGTCGCTTATTACAAAGGTAGTGATGTATCTTTTCTGTTTTGTCCCCCATGTTTTTTCTTCCTAATTATCATTTATAATTTGGTTTCCCGGCCAAATTTGCTTTGGATTCTCTCAGACAATTTTAACGTGCATTTTATGATTTATTTCTCTATCTGTTCCAAGTCTATGCCCAAGAAATGGAAGGCAGAATTTGGAAGGGGAGTGGGGATGTGTTCCAAGTGTTTCAGCTTATAGTAAGCTGAGATTTTTTTTTTCCTTTCTGTAATTATAATTTTAGACTAGACTTAATTTTAGTCATTTGGATTGTAAAGCTGCATCACGTGAACCGTCGCATTCATGGTTGAGAGTAGGAATGAGTATAATAATGTGTTAGATTTTGATAACTGCTGATACAGATGATATCTTAGATGAATGACATGAGGACACTAAGTCTGGGTTCTACCAAAGCTGGTTAAGTGAAATACGGTGCCCTTCAAGACTTGTACGACTACTTTTGGGCACTTGTCTGGTCTGTAGGATTTTATGACTACACAATCTGCAAGGCGACATAGAGTTAAAGGGCCAAGGGGTTTCCCCACTTGGCACTCTGTGGTTAAGTAAGAATAGGGACAATCAGGACTAAGAGAAAGAGTAAATGTTCTTAGTAAATGAATACAGAGAATGTGAGTTTTTCCAAATGTCTATACCTGTTGTAGTTAATGTATATATACTTCTTAACATCCAATAGATTAGTGCCATGTATTATGATTTTGTACAAATGGACCTGTAGTATTCAATGTAGGTCCAGTAAAAATGTCATAAGATGTCCTCATAGGGTATTATCATTACTCTGACACCTTGAAGTAGCAGTTACTGTGAGTCTAACAAATATAGACCTGAATGCCTGCTAGGTCATAGACTTATGGTGCATTAATAGCGGATGTCTGTTTATATTTACTTAGCCAGCTAAAACATCTTGTCATCAAGGAAGAGCACCTAGGGCCCTCATTAGGTTGACGCAACGTATCTCTGGTATTAATGAGCTTGTTACCCATGTGAGAGACCTCGTCTATTCATATTTAAAATAAGGGACGCCTCCTTGTGAGAGGTAGTAAGACGACCTCTCTGAAGAGGTAATGATTGTTCACTTGTCAAAGCGACCTTAGGTTACATGGGCTGTACAATACGGTTGTATAATCTATACTCTATAGCACTCATATGGGGTTACACAGGCTCTCGTACCATACAACCTCTCGAAATACACACGTCATCCAGCAGAACGGTCAGCTAATTTATATTGTATAAGATTTCCCTTATCTTTTTTTGTTTGTGCATGATGTCCTTCAACTATTTACATAATGTCTCTGCTCAGCCTATGGCGTTGATTTAAATAGTTGTATTTCACTTTTTTTTTTTTGGTGTTCAGAATTCTGTTGATGATGCAAACTGTGGCTTCCCACAAAGCTGAGAATCGAATGAGCACTTCAGCTGTTGCTGCTTGTATGGCACCTTTACTTCTGCGTCCCCTTCTAGCTGGTGAGTGTGAAATTGAAAATGATTTTGATGTGGGAGGTGATGGTTCTCTTCAACTTCTGCAAGCAGCTGCTGCAGCTAATCATGCTCAAGCCATTGTTATAATATTATTGGAGGAGTATGATAAGATATTCAGTGTAAGCTGTAATTCTCTCCTTTTTTTTTATTTAGAATCACCTGTGATATATTGATATGATTTCCATTATCGTGAAAAGAATGCTGATATTTAAATTTGGAAGGTTTTCCTTTCTACTCAGGGTTTTCATTAGGATTTACAAAGATATAGGCACTAACTATGTTTGAATTACTTGAGGAAGACTTTGGGGTCTAAAATGAATATGGAGAGACAAGCAGCCATTTGGTGGGGATGGCAAGTTAAGCTCAACAGATTTTTCATTTTTCATTTTGTATTAATATCACGTAAACTCATTAATGTTTCTGAAATCCATTTAGAGGAGGAAACTCGTGCCCTTATCTTCCTTTAATGGTTTTCAGTTTAGCAGCACTTGCCCCTGAATTTTGTCCTGACTTGAGGAGTAAAAACACAAATAGTATAAAGTATACACATTTGAAATGATATGGTGACTTTATAGTGCAATATAATGCAAAGTATAGGCCATTATTGGTGTGCTAAAGGTAATTAGACTAAATAATAAGAGAAATATCAAAATTTCAAAGTTGAAAAATTTTACAGCTTTTTCTTCATCTACAAGTTTTTACTTTACGCTTCTTATGAGTTCATATAGCTTCTTCAGGAAGGAATCATGTCCCCTGGATTATACTCCGACTCAGACGAGTGTGAAAGTGAGGATGAGGAGGTAACAGATGATGATGAATCCTATGAAGATGATGATGAGGATGATGCATCACAAGAGTCTGATGCATATTCAGATGATGATCTTGGAAATGCATCAACTGGAACTGACAGTGGTGAATCAGAGGACAATGATATATCTCACAGTAAGGTCTGTTATCTGTACTTTAGAGTTTAGAGCATAAGAATCTATGTAATTTGTACAATATATACATGAAAATATGGTTGCACATAGAGTGTATTGGATTGTTAAGACAATAAAAATGCAAAACACTTACTTCATCTGCTTCTAAGATGCAGGGTGATGATCATAGCCCCGATTCCAAGTCCGCTCAAGTAGATAATGATTGTAGGGTTGAAGAATTGTCAAATTCAGTTCAAATTTCATTACCCTCACATCATGATGCAGAAAAGAGTGAGAATATTCAGGGCCAAAGTTACAATAATTTGGCTACTCAAATCATTGAGTCACATGAATTAGTAGGAGATTTCCCTGGGGAAACAAATTTGGAGAACATGCAAACTGGTGATCCATCTGCATATATCTCTGTGAGTATATCTTGTGTCTATAATGTGGTTTGTTGTTTCATTATTAGTTATTTTCTTCCCACTGAACCTTCACCAACTTTGTTTTTCTTTCTTTTTTTTAAAGGGAAATTGGACATTAGATTTGCTTAGTCAATCATTTTTCCATTACAGGAGTTTATATTACAAGTAATAGCTATTTCTGATCTGATATTCTTTTTCCCCCTTTACTTTTGGACTGGAGTTCAGGCAAGGAAGAATGTTTCTATGGCATCCACTGATTACACTTTTGATGACGAGTAAGTTTTGCTTATTTCATTCATGCGACACCTTATTTTATGTTTTTGAGGGCTTATTTTACATTGTTATAGTCATTTTTGCGTCCTAAAACAAAAATTGTGTTCCACATTGTTGACACCATCACTGTGTAGATTGACTTTAATTTGTTCAACTTGTTAATTGAAGGGTAAATAGGAAATGTGTTAGACTTAACTTCTTGGTTGGTCTAAGTCTAACTAATGCTTTGCGTGAGTTTGTAAGCATGCATGAGAGACGGACAGAGAGAAGTGACCACTATAGATTAATTTTGAATCCCTAAAAAGAGAAATATGTTATATTTGGCTGACATTCATTTTTATGTTGTTACCCTGATCAAAAAGATATTCCAAGGAAATAAGATGTAATTGATGTACTCAACTCAACTCAACTCAACTAAGCTTTTATCCCAAAAATTTGGGTCCGGCTATATGGATTCGCTTTCTCCACTCTAAACGATTTTGGGTTAAATCCTCAGAAATGTGTAATACTTATAGGTCATGTTTTACTACTCTCCTCCAAGTCAATTTAGGTCTACCCCTTTTTTTCTTTCTATCTTCTAACCTAATGTGCTCTACTTGTCTAACTGGAGCCTCCGTATGTCTACGCGTCACATGACCAAACCACCTCAATCTCCCTTCTCTCAACTTATCTTCAATTGGCACCACTCCTACCTTTTCTCTAATACTCTCATTACGGACTTTATCTAGTCTAGTATGGCCACTCATCCACCTTAACATTCTCATCTCTGCAACTCTTATCTTAGATGAATACGACTCTTTCAGTGCCCAACACTCACTACCATATAACATAGCCGATCGTATGGCTGTACGGTAAAATTTTCCTTTCAATTTATTGGGAATCTTACGATCACATAAAACTCCCGTGGCACGTCTCCACTTCAACCATCCGGCTTTAATCCTATGACTAACATCCTTCTCACATCCCCCATCTACTTGAAGGACTGAGCCTAGATATTTAAAGTGATTACTTTGGGGCAGTATCACTCCATTTAAACTAACTCCTTCCCTATCACCAGTTTGGCCTTCACTGAACTTGCAATGCATGTATTCTGTCTTCGTTCTACTTAACTTAAAACCCTTTGACTCTAGAGTACTTCTCCAAAGTTCTAGCTTTCTATTGACTTCTTCTCGTGTCTCATCTATCAGAACAATATCATCCACAAACATCATGCACCAAGGAATACTCTCTTGTATATGTTTCGTCAGTTCATCTAAAACTAATGTAACAAGGTAAGGGCTTATGGCTGATCCTTGGTGTAATCCAATTGAGATCGGAAAATCTCTTGTGTCCCCTCCCACTGTGCGCACAATAGTAGTTGCTCCTTCATACATATCTTTCAATACTTGTATGTACCTAATAGATACCCTTTTTTGTTCTAACACATTCCATAAGACCTCTCTTGGAACACTATCATAAGCCTTCTCCAAATCAATAAAAACCATGTGTAGATCTTTCTTCACATCTCTATATTTCTCCATCAAGCTTCTAATGAGAAAGATCGCTTCCATAGTTGAACGACCGGGCATGAAACCAAATTGATTGAGAGAGATAGAAGTATCATGACGTAGTCGATGCTCCACAACTCTCTCCCTCAATTTCATAGTATGGCTCATGAGTTTAATTCCTCTATAGTTTGAGCAACTCTATATGTCTCCCTTATTTTTAAAAATAGGTACTAAAATACTCTTCCTCAATTCATCAGGCATTTTCTTTGAGTTTAGAATCTTATTAAATAATTTAGTTAACCATGCCACTCCCATATCTCTCAAATACTTCCACACTTCAATTGGTATTTCATCGGGTCCACAGGCTTTACCCACTTTCATTCTCTTAAGTGCTTCCTTTACTTCTAAAGATCTAATCCTTCTAGTATAATTCACATTCTTTTCTATTGTTTTATAATCTATATTCACACTATTACCATTTTGACTATTATTAAAGAGATCATTAAAATAATTTCTCCATCTTTCTTTAATGTCCTCATCTTTCACCAACACTTTTCCTTCTTTATCCTTAATGCACCTAACTTGATTGAGATCTTGACATTTCCTTTCTCTCCTCCTTGCTAATCTATAAATATCTTTCTCCCCTTCTTTGGTTCCAAGTTTCTCATATAACTTTTCAAAGGCCTGTGCTCTTGCTTGACTAACTGCCTTTTTTGCCTCTTTCTTTGCTATCTTGTACTGTTCATATGCCTCATTATTATCACATTTAGGTAATTTCTTATACCATTCCCTTTTTCTCTTCACTGCTTTTTGTACTTTCTCATTCCACCACCATCTCTCTTTTGAGGGTGGTCCCTGTCCTTTAGACTCTCCAAGTACTTTTTTAGCTACTTGTCTAATCTTTGATGCCATCTGTATCCACATATCATTGGCCTCCATATCCAGCTTCCATACTTCGGACTCGAGAAGCTCATTTTTGAACTTCACTTGCTTTACTCCTTTGAACTCCCACCACTTTGTTCGAGCTACACTATTTCTTCTGACCTTACTTGAATTGTTCCTAAACTTGACATCCAAGATCACCAACCGATGTTGACTTGTTAAAGCCTCTCCTGGAATGACCTTGCAATCCTTGCATAGAGCTCTATTTGTCTTCCTAGTTAAGAGGAAGTCGATTTGGCTTCTATGTTGCCCACTTTTGAAAGTCACTAAATGTGGCTCTCTTTTTATAAAGTAGGTATTTGCTAATATTAGGTCGTATGCCATAGCAAAATCCAGGATGCTTTTTCCCTCCTCATTTCGACTGCCAAAACCAAAACCTCTATGAATATTCTCATAACCTTGTCTATCACTTCCTACATACCCATTCAAATCTCCACCAATGAAAACATTCTCTTCATTCGGTATGCTTTGCATTAAATCATCCATATCTTCCCAAAACTTTTGTTTACTCTCACTGTCTAGTCCTATTTGTGGGGCATAAGCACTAACTATATTTATTGTTTCTCCTTCTAGTACTAGCTTTACTAGTATAATTCTATCTCCTACTCTTTTCACAGCTATTACTGCGTCTTTCAATGTTCTGTCTATGATTATGCCCACTCCGTTCTTGTTTCTCTCATTTCCAGTAAACCACAGTTTGTACCATGAATTACCCAATTCCTTACTTTTCTCTCCTACTTATTTAGTCTCCTGAATGCAAGCAATATTCACCCTTCTCCTTTCCAAGGTATCCACAAGCTCCATTAATTTTCTTGTAAGTGATCCAACATTTCAAGTGCCAACCCTGATCCTCCTCCTATCCTGCTCCTTCCTAATTGGTCTCCTTCTATGATATCTTCTATTGTTTTCTATGTCTATTTTGTGTTCTGTTCCACTATTTATTCTACTATCTGTCCTATGGACTAACTTCTTTACCCACACCCGTCCATGATGTGGGAACCCTTGCTCACTTAACACCACACCCGTCCAT
Organism: Hevea brasiliensis; assembly: GCF_030052815.1. Taxonomy (NCBI): domain Eukaryota; kingdom Viridiplantae; phylum Streptophyta; class Magnoliopsida; order Malpighiales; family Euphorbiaceae; genus Hevea; species Hevea brasiliensis. The sequence continues at coordinate 53,875,405 of NC_079508.1, forward strand.
GATGTGGGAACCCTTGCTCACTTAACACCACACCCGGGCGCCAGCATGGCGCGTCGCTTTCGGTGAACGCCCTACACCCTTGCATATTTCTCACTACACCCGGGCTCCGATGTAGCGCGTCGTTAGTAGAGGACGCCCCAACATTTATATCATTTGAATCCATATCATAGGGTGTGAAGAAATTTTTACGCTAGTTGTCACCTACCGCAACCCTCCTCCTTTATCCGAGCTTGGGAATGCTGTTACTTTTTTTGTTAATTAGTTTTTGTGGTTGTATCAGTGAAGATTTGGATGTCCATTCGTAAGTCTCCCCATCTCCTTCCAACTTATCCTTCTCTTTTCCTCCTGCATTCTATCACTATCCAGTTCTATTGCTTAGTGGTTAATAAATGTGGGATTTCTTTCATAATCACTTATTATAGTTAGTTACTCTCATCTTTGTGGTGTCTAGCTTTGAGTGACGACACTTTCAATGTTGACACTCCCAGTCAATATTTATGCATCTCGTAGGATTTAACGATGCATCAACTTTCAAACACACTACTTTAATTCTTGTTTTAGATTTTTTTTTTCAAAAATAGACATTTTAGGATTGGCATAAGACCTTTCTTTACATGTCATGGTCAGCTATTTGTTTGCTCCAAGTATGATTGCATCTGACTTTTTGATCTTAATGTAGAGTTGAAATCCAGAAGCTGGAGTCTGCTAAAATTGACTTGCAACATAGAATTTCTGAAGAGGTGCATATTTCTAATGGCGCCTCTTACTTGTAATCAATATTGAAGTTTTTTGGAGAGTTTCACAATAATTCACTTTATTTTCCCTAACAGGTTAAAGTTAATGCAGTTTTGCAAGCCAACTTGGAAAAACGAAAGAAGGCCTTGCATGAGCGCCGTCTAGCCCTTGAGCAAGATGTATGTTCTTTATGGGAGAATTCACTACTCGTGCTGTTGTATTGGTTCTTTCCTTTTTCCTTTTTTGTGTCTTCCCTATTTCACTGGGGCAAGCAGAGGAGAATGAACAAACTTTTAGGTCTTCTTTTTTTTCCCTCCCCCACTCTCCCTTCATTGTCCTGGTTAGGAGACATGGGAAGGGAAACAGATTTGTTTGATAGTGTTAGTGTGAAAGAGCTAAGAATTTACCTTAGTTTGGCTACATAGAAGTAAGAATTTTATGCAGTTTAAGTGAGGACATCAACATCAGCATATGATTTCTATTGCATGCTTTTCATTTTTCTTTTTTGCCCTCCTTAAAAATGGTGGTGCAATGACAAATCCATGTTTTATATTTTGAAAGCATTTAGCTAGAAGAGGAAATCTTTGTGATTCTCAGGTAACTTCATTTACCTTTTCAGCATGGACTAATTCAAGTTGTAGTGATTTTCAGTAATAAAACAACATATTTATGGGCCAAGGGATATGCAAAAAAAGAAATTAGAATCATGTTGACATTACTTAATGCCTAGAGACAGACATTCTTAGTTGCCTATAATCTGAATGTATTGTTGTTGTTGTTGTTGTTGTTGTTATTATTATTATGTTCTCATCTGGTAAAATAGGTGCACTAAGTTGAATTTCTTTATGAATTTTTTCAATATAACGTTGACACTGATGAGTAAGTATAATTGTGATTGTTGATGTTAATTGTATTTACAGGTGGCAAGACTGCAGGAAGAGCTGCAAAAGGAGAGAGAAAAGAGGATGATTCTGGAAGCAGGACTTAACGAATCTCAGGCACACCAATCTGTTCCAGCTATTGTTGGGGAAAAAGTTAGTTCAACTCCAATACATGCTAATTATGATTTGTCATCATCATGCATCAAATTATTAACTTGCAAGTGTGCTACAGGTGAAGAAAGAGCTTGAGGAAGTAAGTCAAGCAGAGGCAGATGTCAATATGAAGCAGAAGGTTGATGATCTCAGTGTGCAGCTGAATCAACAGTGCGAGCAAAACCATGGCTCCACGCGTGATTCAAGCAATCAGCCAATGCATACTTCAAACCATCAAGCAAAGTGGTATAGTATGGCTTCAAAGTTCAAATAGATGATGTGTGATGGGGGGATAGGGGGAAGGATCTTGCGTCTCTTCCTTTGGGAAAACAGAAGAACAAAAAGAAACTGTGATGGTGCATACGTGCTTAACTTGCTGTTGCTGTCTTTCTTTGCAGGAAAGATAAACAGAGAGATACTGAAGCTAATGCAACTTCAAATGTTGGAAGGTCTGCAAATAAGGTAACTGCATGTTGGTGCTTGTATATGTGCTTAACTTGCCATTAATAGGTCTTAGATGAAACCCGATTTGCGGTTAGCAAAAAAAATAGAGAAAAGCATAATGGCTTCCTCGATCTCTTAGAGAATCCTAATTAATCTGAGCCTGCCATTGTTTAAAAATGGAGTTCCCAGTATACACAGCATTCCCTTAGCTTCTTCGCAGATAACCAGACTTTGTTTAAGCTTGAAAAATAACCTTGTGATCGATTTTATTAGATTGAATAATAAACATAAAAGAAGATTCTTCGGAATCTAGATCAACCTGTTAATTAGCATTTGTTGTCATTGGAAATCCACTCTCTGTGCATTAACAGTGGGTTTGCGTTATGACAGGATACTTGTGCAGACAAATCAACTAATTTATCAAACAAGACTCCACCTCAAAGCCAGCAGCCAGATCCAGCACGTAGTAGCAACTCCAGGTCTTCAACCAATTCCAAAAAGTCTAGCTCAAGGATTGAGGTAAAACATTAAACTTTCTAGCTGTGTTGGGAAAACAGAACTCCTCATGGGAAAATCAGATTATTGCCTTGGTGAGTTGGATGCGTGATGTGTATGTAAGATGGATTCTGAATATTCTGGCATACAAAATTCTCTAGTTTCTCTAAGAAGCATTAAAGTAATTGCTTATTCGAGTAGCCAAGTTGGCCTGAAAGAATTTCACAATTGCTTTCTTTGGAACTGTTAGTTCTAAATATACTCATGCTACTTGCCGCAACTGTGTGCACAACAGGGATTGAATTCCACAACTTCTGCACTGACAAAGTTGACAACCAGACTCAATTTTTTGAAGGAACGACGAAGCCAGCTTACCAGTGAACTCCAAAATATGGATAAAGGTCGAGCTTCAGGTCAAGCAACTACAACTAGTAAAGTTAGAGGATCAGAGGTCCGTCAATCACCCCAAATCCCTGAGAAGAGCCAAGGTTCAGAAGTTCATTCTGTTCAAAATCCAGAAAAAGGGCTGGGAACAGAAGGTCAATCACATAAAAATTTTGAAAAATCTAGAAAATCGGATAATCTCCAAGATGGAGGAAAATCTTTGGAAATCAACATCCCCAAGATCTAGACAAAGGAAAATCTGAAGGCCATGGATCCCACAATTCTGGCAAAATTAAAGGATCAGAAGCCCAACCTCAGGCAACTCCAAGAACCAACCCCAGATGATACTAAATGAGTGATCATTTATGTGCACTCACAAGCATTGTTTATGTCCTCAGCAATTTGTGTAGATAGATCATGGCACTTGGTAATAGGATAGAGCAATGCGTCAAAGTACTTGGGTGTCCATGAACCCCACCACCAGCCGCGCCACACCAAACACCCCACTAACCCCGGGCCCAGGATGTACATATCAACCATCACCTTGATGTAAGTCGAGTCGTAGGCTGAATTGCTTGTAAGTTAAAGTTATTTGCTGGTTTAGAGACCAAGCAGTATTTCTGTTGCATCCTTTGCATGGGTGAACTTACTTTTTAATGTAATTGGAGTTGCTTGGCCACTGTGAGCTTGCATGACCTGGAATCAAGCCTCCACCTATTGTCTTGAGGGTCTAATTTTGATTCATCGGTTGTCCTGCAAATAATTTTGATTAGATGAATTTCATTACCCAATTTTTTCTGCAATTTTCAGTAACATCAATAAGTTTATTCCTCTTCAATTTCCATTTTTTCTATCCCCGAGTTATTGGAGAATAGATACAAGTTGATGGAACTCGATAATAGATTACCAAACCCCTTCTATAATGGCTTTACACGAAGGCGTAGCTAGAGATGGTAACTAATCAAATTTTTGCAGATATCCGATCCAATCGAACTCTAATAGAGCAGGTATAAGCATTATATAATTGGGTTTATGACGGATTTGAATTTGAAAAATAATATAAGTGATGATCCAGTTTGGGTCTGATTTGAGTTTTACATATTGAGTATTTATTGTTCGAATTTATTTATATAAATAATTAATTAAATATAAAATATATATTTTTTGTAATAATATTTATAAATATTTATATATTTTATTTTATATAAAATAAAATTTAAATATTTTATGAAATTATTAAAATTTTAAAATTTAAACTATTAATAAAATAATTTTTTTTATAAAATATTAATTAAAATATATAAAAATAAATACATTCAATTTTTTTTATATAATAATAATCACTTGAAGTGAATTTAAATAATTAAAAATAAATTTTAATTAAATTTAAGATAAATTTAAATTTTAATAATATTAATTAAATTTAAATAGCATTATTTTTACGAATAGCTTATCGTTATAGAAAAAGTCATAAAACTCGGCCAACAGCTCAAGTGGCGGGTCCCAGAAACTCAAGTAGTTACAGCACCACGTGCCGGTCACAAGTTCCACAGTTCACACGCACAACACTAGACTCCAAAAGCGGCTGGCAATAAGTCGTTTCTTCATCAAGAACTCCCAAAGAGAACTTGTTGCAGAAATTGGCAACCCCCCAGAGCTGACCGTGACATGCATCGATATTAAGGGCAAGTAATACTTTTGAAAGGAAAATTCAACAGAAGGGCCACGCGCATACAACTACGAGTAATAAGAATTAACGCTTTTGCAGGAGGAAACTTTTTTCGTTTTTTGAAAGCTTGCAGGAGGTAACGTTAACACCGTGTTTGGTAGGTGAAAAAGGAGCAGAAAAAACTAATTAGAGAAAAATATTTTCTCTTATTTGGATAATAGAAGAAAATAAGGGAACAAAATTTTATTTTTTTTAATTATTTTTTTCTCTAAATTAAAAAAAATGAGAAATAAAAAAAATTTATACTATTTACTCTTTATTTTTTTACAAATTTTTATTTTTTTTATTTTCTACACATCTAAACATAAAAAAAATAAAAAATATTTTTCTTCTTTTATTTCCTTTTTTTCTCTCAAAATTTATCTAAATATAATGTAAAAACACTGTAGATTATTTCGGAAATTTAAAAAAAAAATCTAAATTATAATTTTATTATCAATAATAATAAGACTGCATTTCAATTTCTTATGACTCAAACCAATACTAATAATAATTTTGTCATCATCATCAATAATTGATTAAAAATCCTTGAGCAATTTCCTAACTTGCTCAAGCGTCACAAAAAGAACCACAGTGAAAGGCCCCTGCCTTGAAATCGTAGGTATAAACCCCTTGTAAAGGGCCATAACCCCTTCAGCTTTCACTGTCTTCATTGCGCAGTCAATGGCCCCGTTGTACGGCGCGGCTTTTCCTGCCTCCACTTTCATGTTCATAACCCTAGTCTTGATAACATCCACCGGATTTGATGCTACCGCAGCCACAAAGCCTGCCGCGAAGCTCGCCGTCACGTGTGTCCCCAGCCCGTCCTTCATCACTCCCTTCCCCAAAATCGCTTCTTTGATTTGGTCGTAGGACGCCAGTTGCGATGCGGTCACGATCATTGCGCGGTTGACAGTCAGGGAAGACCCGCGCCACAGGCTGGCTATTCCTTCCTGCCTCGACATTCGCGTGATGGCGTCAATCACGCCATTGTAGTTGCGCCGCTGAGCCAGAGGAAGCCGTCCGTCGGCTTGCATCCTGACCATGGCCACATCAGCTGGGTTACCGACGGCCGCACCGATTCCTCCGGCGATTAGTCCAGCGGTGATCTTGCTCACCAACGGCATGCTTCCGGTATCTGGATTGGTCCACTTCTGTTTGAGAACATCGTACAGGCCCATGCGAGTGGTGGAGTAGAGTGTCTGACGGAGAACAGTGGCGGAAACACCGGAGAACAATGCAGCAACGCCTTCAGCCTGTACAATGCGGACACCGACAGAGACTGGACCAACGCGGGGTGGCGGCGCTGGGGAAGGAACATGGATGGAGTTAGGAGGAATGACGGCAGCAGAAGCGGAGGAATTGAAGGCGAAAGCAGGGCGTAGGTTGTGTATTTGATGGTGAGGATTTGGCAAGTTCTCCCCTTGAAGCTGCATGCGGACCTTAATCAGATCGAGAGGATGAGTGGAGCAGCCAGCAACAATGGAAGCAATCCCACCTTCAACAAAACCTTTGACACCCATGGTTAGTAATCTCTCCTCTAATTTGTTTTTCCTTGCTGGTTAAAAAAGAATGAAAAATATGGAACCCAAAAAAGGCAAAAATCAAGAAAAAAAAACTTTATAAAGATGAAACCCAGTTGGGACTCAAGTCACTGGAGACGAGAAGATGGGAATGGAGGCTAAAAGCAATGGAAGAAGAGTGAGGGACTGAAGGTCTCTGAGACATATGCTAGTGAAAATAGAATAAGATGAAAAGAATGGTTTTAGGGATGGGTAGGAGAGGAGAGTTGGAGAGAATATATAGGGGAAAAGTAAAGCGAGAAGGAAGCAGAATGGGAAGGTAGATACGCTGCGTTGAAGGCTTGAAGCGGAGGTTATACGCGGTTGCTGGGGTCCGTGTTTTTAGAGAGGGAGGTGAGTGACCGCGTCCTTTTCCTCTATCAATGCAGTTGTTAGCTCCCTCGGCTTGACTTTGACGCCACTTTTTAGGTTGTATCCTCTAACCCTAATTTTTTTTGTAAGTTTCCTGCCCCATCTTGTTGGAGCGCTCAACTAGGTTATCATAAAATATAAATATTATTAATGTAATTAATAAATTTTATTACTTTAGTTTAGTGATAAAAACGAGATTTATATGAATCTCATTAATATAATCAATTCTTATAGTTTAAACAATATAAGATTCATTTAATAAGTTTTAAATCTGATTAATAATAGCTTTTAATGTAATATTTAATATTTTGATTAAATTTAAAATATTATATCTTTTTTTATAATAATTATATTAATATTTAAATATTAAAAAAATTTATCACAAAGTTTATCATAAAATGTTATATCTCCTAATGTTTAAAAGTGGATGAATGTTTAGAAGTAGATTGAACTTCTTTTTTAACTCTTGTATCCTTTGCTTTTTTTATAAACCTTTAATATAAAAACCCTCCCATTCTCACTTGTCTTGTTAATTTAGTTTAGTAAATTTGCTATAAACTATTAATATTATAGAATTTTAATATGTGAATTGTTTATTGAATACCAAATATGAAATTAGAATTAAATTTTATAGCAGCTAAAATCTCTAAAAATTATAGATCTAAAACTATAAGTAAAAAAATGATAAGATGTTAGAAAAGATATGGTCGCTCATCAAACCATTAAAGAAATAAAGAAAAAAATAGTAAATGGTTAAGGAGCCTGCTTGCGTCTCACTGGAGAGAAGGAAGGGGGCTCAGCTGGCTACCTGATTTATTATTAGTTATTTCTCTCCAGTAGACTTGGAATGAAAATTAATTTAAAAAAAAAAAAGGTGAGGAAAATGTCAATTTTTTTTTAAATAAATAAAACCTTATTGAGTTACGTAACTTTTTCAAAATAAAAAATAAACAAGGTGGGAATGCCCTCCTACTTTGACAATAAGTCCTTTCTTTAAAATTTTTTTTTTTTTCCCTTTATTCACCTCCGTCGAACATGCACCAAAGAATTAAAAGAATAGAAAAAATAAAAAATAAAAATCAATCTTTGGCGTTTATTGTGGATTGATCTGAGTTGTGGGGAAGCATCACATCAACAATTGGATTCCAGGCATATATGGGGGAGGCTGAAGTGAAGCCAGCCCAGGAAGCAACCTGGCTTAATGAGAAGTGGGAAAAGTTTTATGTATTTCTCTCGCAAATTGATTTGGTAATGGTGCTATAGATTGGAATTGGAAGTTGCATAATTGCATTGGTCTTTGGACTTTTTCTCTCTTCTATTTAAATATCCACCAACTTTTTGTTGACCTCTTCGATGGATCACATTGTCTCAAGTCTCAAACACACCCTTTTTTTTTCTTTCTTTCTTTGAAAAATAATGAAATTCATAAAGTCTTTATCATTAGATTCAAATATATTACCATGTCTAATAGTCTTAGATAATTTTGTTTTGAATATACAACTTATTACATAGATCAATTTTACGATTTATTTTTTAAAAAATATAGAATTAATTATACTTAAATAAAATTCTGTTTTGATAAATTATAAATGAATTCTAAAAAGAATATAGAGCATACTGGTAAATTGAGCATATGAAATTTGGTGAATTTCAGATTCATAGATGAACTCTAAAAATTTATATACGGTACAATCTCTCTCGTAAGTAAGCCTCCTTAGATTTTGATTTAAGGGGCCCGCAGCTGGCACCAATGAAATGAATTTCATTTCTGTTTTACGCCTTAGCCCCTTAGAAGGGGTCCCATTTTTTGGAACTACGATTGCTCATTGTTCTGGGCTCCTGGCCCATGAATTGTCAGCCTTGGGCTCTTATTTCATGAGGGTGGTAAACTCGTAATGCATATTCTTAAAAAGTTGTTTAGCAAGCTTAATTTTGATGATAATAAAATTTAATTAAATTAATTTAATAAAATTTATAAGATAGATTTCAAAGTTGTAAGTGATTAAAAAATTGTTAAGGATATTGAAAAAATTAAAGAAGAAATTTATGTATAAAGAAAGAGGGGAATATATCATTTTAAAATTAAATTTTCAAAACAATCAACAGTTTTAGTGAGTGTATGGAGGAAATTATAAAGTGCAACCGTTATATATGTATAATAAATTAATTACGATTATTTGTTATAATGAATTATAAATTAATTTTATTATAATTGATCATAGGCCTTGTAGTTTTGTTTGGCTGAGGTCCTATTTTGCATGTCACTAATATGAGGAAACCTTGTTGTGTGAACTGGTAGACCGGCACTACCTGATAACTACTACTGAATCTCTTCTGGGTAGGGCTGTGCAGTTTTCGGTGTGAACCGAAAAATCGAACCGAATCGAGCCATTTTAGTTGAACGGTTTGATTTTTTAATTTTAGTTCAAGGGGTAGGAAGTTTGGGTAGAATGATGTGTAACATAACCTCTTTAAGGGGCAAAAGAGACAATTTGTATTTTATTTTTATTTATGTAATTTTAGAGGTGTGACCACTCAAGCATATTGATGTATCCTCCTACCACAAGGCATTATGTCCCAAATGCTCTTTAGGGGGGAGTGACTGGTTGGCCTTGGGTGGGCATCTAGCCCAGCTAGTCACTTTGCTTTCCGTGTCCCGTTGTGTGCTCCTTATAGGTTTCCCCCCTGCCTATAATGGACTGGTTGTAATTATGTTCCATGAATGAATGAAGTAGTCTTTTCATGAAATGCTTGTGCCTTGCTTTGTTGTGCCTTTCATGCTTGTGATGCTTGCTTATTTGTTGCCCCATTTATACGAAATGCTTGTGATACCTCCCACATTAGCCTAACTTGGCCTAATGCTAACCATGTCTCTGATTTCTCGCAGTTGTTGTGAGATTCTTGTGGGCTGACTTGTCTTGAAGAGTTCAAGCCAAGTGCCACACGGTCCCAACTGAGTGCTGAAGCTGGGCCCGTGACAGTTGGTATCAGAGCAGCGATTGATCCGTGAGCTGAATTGAGGATAACCAACCTTGCTAATCAACTTGATGACCTTGAGAGAAGGGTCGAGCACGCTTTTGCTCTCATTGATAATTGTCCCACATATGAGGCATTGACAGAAGAACTTGAAGTTGTCCGCCTCTCTCTTGAGCAACAAAATAAGCACGTTGAGGTGCTGGAGAAGAAAGTTGAGCAACTTGTGGCTGTGGTAGCCAAATTGATTGGGGGTGAGGATGAGCCAATAGAGCTTGAGGCCATCCAAAATTCCCTACCAACAAATATTATCCGATTGGGGGATATTGAGAGCAGAGTGCTCGCATTAGAGGCAGAGGCCTCTCAAGCAGGGGATTGTGCAGAAAGCTTAAAAGCCCTCACCATCGCCCATGATTCCTTGGTGGGTAGTGTGAATGACATGAAAGAAGACGTTGTCGAAACGGCAAAGACACTTCAAGGAGAAGTCCAAGTGTTGCAGGGACAGGTGAGTTTGCTCATGAAAGCAGCAAGCAATACGAATGGGGGAGCCTTTGAGATGGGAAAAGCCAAAATCCTCGAGCCCAAGTCTTTTGGAGGTGCTCGTGATGCCAGGGAGGTAGACAATTTCATCTTTGAAATGGAATTATACTTCACTGCTACAAAAAATGACTCTGATGCAGGTCAATTGAAGATGGTGCCGATGTATTTGGCAAATGATGCAAAACTATGGTGGAGAACCAAGATGGAGCAATCTATTTCTGGCCAATGTTCCATTGTCACATGGGACGATTTTAAGAAAGCACTAAAGGCTCAATTTGATCCTGAAAATGTGGCCTATAATGCGCGGTGCAAGCTAGCAGAGTTACAGTACACAGGCTCTATCCAGGAATATGTAAGAAGCTTCATGGCACTCATGCTTGACATTAAGGATATGTCTAAAGCTGACAGATTGTTCAACTTCCAGAAGGGTCTAAAGCCTTAGGCCAGGAATGAACTGGTCAGACGGGGAGTAAAGGAACTCAGCACTGCCTTAGCCGCAGCCGAAAGTCTCGATGATTATACAAGCAATGCCTCAAAGAGAAAGTTTAACTCCCCGCCAGGTTCGGATAATCGCCCAAACAAATGGGGTCGAAATGTGAGTGGGGGAGTGGATCGAAGCAACTCCACCTTTGGAGGGACTGAAAGGAGAACTTGGACCTCGGGGCCTAACACCAACAAACCTATGAGCCAAAATAGGGAACAGGGTAACTCAAGACAGGGGTCGGCACACATGTCCACTGATAAGACCAACTACTTTAAGACTAATCCGTTGAAATGCTTTCTCTGTGATGGGCCACATCGGGCTAGAGAATGTCTAACCAAGAGTGCTTTAAGTGCCTTAAAGGCCATCTTTGAGGAAGAAAAGAAGCCCGAAGAAGAAGAAGAAGAAGAAGATAGGGAATCAAATGATCTTGATGCCTCAGTAATGGGGGCCCTACGAATTCTTGGAGCTTTGGAAAAACAGAAACCAACAGCTACTACGGAGAGGGGATTGATGTATGTGGACTTACTCATCAATGGGAAAAATGCTCGAGCTTTGGTAGACACAAGTGCCACTGACAATTTTATAGCTGACACATTGGTTACCTGATTTAAGCTAACTGTGCAAGCAGATGCAGGAAAGATAAAGACAGTGAATTCTCAAGCCTTGAACACCGTGGGGGTTGCTCGTGGGGTGTCCTGTCAGATGGGACCCTGGAATGGCAAAATAGATTTTACAGTGACTCCCCTCGATGACTTTGATGTAGTAATCGGAATGGAATTTCTGAAGAGAGCTCGAGCAATCCCAATCCCAGCTGCAGATTGTATCTTATTAATGGGAGACAAGCCATGTACCATTCCCACAAGTTTTAGCCCAATCAGTGAAAAGGAGTTGTTAGGCCCTCCAGTTTAAGAAAGGTGTCAAGCGTGGGGAGCCGTCATATGTGGTAGTCCCCCTTGTCAAAGAAGGTGGAGAAGCACCTCCATTCCCTCCGCAGATTCAAGATGTGATGGCTAAGTTTCAAGATGTAATGCCCGAACAGTTACCTACAGTCTTGCCGCCCCGACGTGGTATAGATCATTAGATCGAGCTATTGCCAGGAACCAAACCTCCTGCAAGAGCCCCTTATAGAATGGCCCCACCGAAATTGGCAGAATTAAGGAAGCAGTTGGATGAGTTATTGGAAGCAGAATTTATTCGATCAGCGAAAGCTCCATTTGGTGCCCCAGTCATTTTCCAAAAAAAGCAAGATGGTAGTTTGAGACTTTGTGTGGATTACCGGGCTCTGAATAAATTCACAATATGAAATAAATACCCCATTCCCTTGATTGCGGACTTATTCAACCAGTTGGGGCAAGCTAAATTTTTCACCAAGTTAGATCTCCGATCGGGATATCATCAAGTTCGTATTAAAGAAGCAGATGAGCCGAAAACTACCTGTGTAACACGGTATGGTGCTTTTGAATTTCTTGTAATGCCCTTTGGACTAACAAATGCTCCTGCCACTTTCTGCACTCTAATGAATCAGGTTTTTCATAACTACCTTAACAAATTCTTGGTGGTATACCTCGATGACATTGTGGTGTATAGCTCCACCTTACAAGAGCACAAAGAACATCTTCGCCTTGTTTTTGAAAAATTGAGGGAGAATAAGCTTTTTCTGAAGAAGGAGAAATGTGCTTTTGCTCAAACCAGGATTAAGTTTCTGGGCCATGTAATCGAGCAAGGGAGAATTCGGATGGACCAAGCCAAGATAAGGGCAATTCAGGATTGGCCAGTGCCCAAAGGTCTTACAGAATTGAGATTATTCTTGGGTTAGCAAATTACTATCGACTGTTCGTGCAAGGCTATTCACAAAAGATCTACTCCCTCATGGAGTTATTGATGAAGGGAAATAAATGGCAGTGGACTATAGACTGTCAAGCAACATTCGAAAAACTAAAGCAGATGATAATAGCAGAACTAGTGTTAGCTCTCCCGGATATGGAAAAACCTTTTGAGGTACACACTGATGCTTCAGACTTAGCGCTGGGAGCAATTTTGATGCAAGAAGGACATCCAATTGCTTTTGAAAGCCGAAAACTAAAAGATGTTGAACTTCGCTATACAGCTCAAGAGAAAGAGTTATTGGCGGTAGTACACTGTCTTCGTATATGGAGGCACTACTTGTTGGGGTCAAGATTTGTTGTGAAGACAGATAATACAACTGTGAGCCACTTCCTCTCTCAACCAAAGTTGACTCCCAAACAAGCACGATGGCAATAATGCCTAGCAGAGTTCGATTTCGTATTTGAATATAAGCCAGGGAGTTCTAATCGGGTCGCAGATGCATTGAGTAGGAAATCGAACTTAGCACCCTTGAAATATCTCGCTCAATTATCAAGGAGCCAGGTAGACACATCATTGCAAAGGCAAATTTGGGATAGCTTAAAGAAGGATCCCCAAGCGGTAGCATTGATAAAACTGGTGGAAGAGGGGAAGACCAGACATTTTGTTTCAAATGGGATCTATATTTATAATTAATTTTTTTAATTAAATAATTAATGTCACATTTATATCAGCAACTTTGTTAGGTAAAAAGCCTTCCTTTATTAACGGTGCTGCATAACCATAATTATCTTTTTTATCACAAAATGAAGCTCGACTGTGTATGCAATTCATGATTGTCTTGGCCTCTAATTTGGATTTTGAATTACATCAAAATTGGCCTGAAATGATATAATTTGAATTAAATTAGAATTATTCGGTTTGATTTCAAGTCTAAATAAACAATAATTTGACCACTAAATTTGATGAAAATTAGATGATTTGGTTCCGGTTGAAACGGGCCCAGACGGCAGCCACCTCTAGTTCAGGACCACCATCAACTGAGAACATTACGCGCGTTTCTCAGACGCATCCAGCTTTCATTCTTGGGAAAAAATCAATTATTTTTTAACGAAAAAATTGATGGGCTTCGAATATCACCCCATTGGCTTAGAATCCCAAGTTTTCGTACTTTTATGTCCGTTTGCTTGGGGGAATATGCTTAATGCACTAGCAAGTTGTTGGTTCATTTTCTGATCAAAATTTTGCTGCAATCGGCACACAAGGACAATTTAATCACCACAGGGTGATACAGCCTAATAATTAATCTAACGAGATAGTCCTATCTCACTCCTGAGTATAATGAATAAATATTATTTTTTCTAAAAATTGTAAGCGGGAATTGATAGTGAATTGTTCAATGACCTCCTTTCCTTTGAAATTTAGTTAAATTAAAAAAATATTAAGTTAAATTAAAAAAATCAATCGATAATCTCGACGTGTCTTCATTTTTTTCATTAAAAAAAAAAAAAACAATTTAATCACCAACTCAGATCTCCATGAATATGTTATATACCCAAATTAACAATTTTTTTTAATCTATTAGAAATTGGGCATAAATAAAAAATTTTGAAAATTTTTAAAGTTCTTCTAGAAGAGAATAATGATTAAAATGCTACATCATTTATAATTGAATCACTAATTAATAAATCCCAAAAGAAAATTGATGCAACGTAAGCATCATCGACGTTTCTTTCACGCATCACTCATCATTGCAAAATCAATTAAAACAAATTTCATCAAATTTGTATATTAATAATTTACAGAGCTTTGGTCTGATGCAGTTCAGCTTAAATAATTACATGATCAAACATATCTTACAACTAACCAATCAACAACACCATGCGTCACTGAGCATCATCAAGAAAAATAGCAAGCCAGATTAAGTTTGCAAGCCAGATTAAGTTTTACTCACAAAACTATTTATAGAAAAAAGAAAATCAAATATAGGAAATACATCAAGATCCAGATATTAGCCATGGATGCCCCAGGACTACTGATCGGATCGGTTCTTGAAGTCTGAAGCGAGCCGAGACGCGATCACTGAGTGATACATAGCATCGTGAAACGATGACATATCAGTAGTCAACATGCGAAGCTGTTTCGCTTTCTCCTCAGTAAAGCAACCAGGAGCAAACCGAGATCTCGCTGATTTTGGCTCGAGATCCGACTCCCATCTGCCTTCTTTTTTGTACTGCATCTCTTGATGATCCTCAATTAGAAGATGATGTGAGGGAATACACGAAGACTTGCTTGGTCTGTCAACAAGACAAGGCGGATCGACAAAAGTCTGCAGGATTATTACAACCTCTGCCAGTTCCAACTAGACCATGGGAGAGTGTCTCCCTTGATTTCATTGCGGGATTACCGAAGGTAGGGGAGTATGACCATATCTTGGTGATAATTGACAGATTCTCAAAATATGAAACCTTTGTGCCGATGTCAAGATACTGTTCAGCTGAGAATACAGCCCGTGCCTTCTTCAAAAATATTGTGAAATACTAGGAGATCCCAAAGAGCATTATTAGCGATCGAGATGGCCGATTCATAGGCTCCTTCTGGTCAGAATTGTTTCGCCTCTTGGGGACGAGATTAGATGTCTCCACCAGCTTTCATCCACAAACAGACGGCCAAACAGAAAGATTCAATGGTTTACTAGAGGAATACTTGAGGTATTTTGTAAATGCCAGTCAGAAGAATTGGGCCTCCTTGCTCGATGTTGCACAATTTTGTTTCAACTCTTTAAAGAGTTCTGCCACTAATAAAAGTCCTTTTGAGATTGTTTCAAGATAGCAACCTTTGGCACCTCACACATTGGATGGTCCATACACCAGCAGGAATCCCAAAGCATACCACTTCATGAAGGAGTGGAAGTAAACAACTGAGATTGCCAGAGCTCGATTGGAAAAGGCATCGAAGCGCATGAAGAAATGGGCAAATGGAAATCGACGACCACAGGAATTCACAGTGGGAGACCTAGTGATGGTGAAGTTACTTCCAGAACAACTCAGATTTCTCCACAACCGGGACAGCAGATGGTCCGCAAGTATGAAGGGCCTATGCCGATCATCACCAAAGTGGGCCAAGTTTCCTACAAAGTAGAGCCACCAGCATGGATGAAGATCCACCCAGTTTTCCACGTGAGCAGGTTGAAGCCATACCATGCTGATCAAACTGATGTCAGCAGCAAAAAATCCTCCAGGCCAGCCATCACAACTGCACCACCAATCAATCAAGGAGTCGAAGAGATTCTTGCAGAAAGAGTAGTCAGAACCACCAAGAGGCTGCCACACAAGGAGTATCTCGTCAAATGGAAGGGCTTAAGCGCAGAGGAGACCAGCTGGGAGAAAGCAACCAACCTTCAACAATATGTCTAGAAGATCGAAGATTTCCTACAAGCGCAGTCAACGAGGACGTCGACCATTTGAGTGGGGGAAAATGTCAAGGGGTAGGAAGTTTGGGTAGAATGATGTGTAATATAACCTCTTTAAGGGGCAAAAGAGACAATTTGTATTTTATTTTTATTTATGTAATTTTAGGGGTGTGACCACTCAAGCATATTGATGTATCCTCCTACCACAAGGCATTATGTCCCAAATGCTCTTTAGGGGGGAGTGACTGGTTGGCCTTAGGTGGGCAACTGACCCAGCTAGTCACTTTGCTTGCCGTGTCCCGTTGTGTGCTCCTTATAGGTTTTCCCCCTGCCTATAATGGACTGGTTGTAATTATGTTCCATGAATGAATGAAGTAGCCTTTTCATGAAATGCTTGTGCCTTGCTTTGTTGTGCCTTTCATGCTTGTGATGCTTGCTTATTTGTTGCTCCATTTATACGAAATGCTTGTGATACCTCCCACATTAGCCTAACTTGGCCTAATGCTAACCATGTCTCTGATTTCTCGCAGTTGTTGTGAGATTCTTGTGGGCTGACTTGTCTTGAAGAGTTCAAGCCAAGTGCCACACGGTCCCAACTAAGTGCTGAAGCTGGGCCCGTGACATTTTGCATGTCACTAATATGAGGAAACCTTGTTGTGCGAACTGGTAGACCTGCACTACCTGATAACTACTACTGAATCTCTTATGGGTAGGGCTGTGCAGTTTTCGGTGTGAACCAAAAAATCGAACCGAATCGAATCATTTTAGCTCAATCGATTTGATTTTTTAATTTTATCGGTTCGATTCTGTTTGAAAATTTGAACATATTCGGTTTTTAGTTCGATTCAGTTTTTTATCGATTAAAACCGATTAAACCGAATAGTAAAATGGCCCAAATAATTTTTTAGCCCAAGATACATAAGTCTCAAGGTCCAAAATGCATAATTCGGCTTAAGATGCATAATGCAGCCCAAAAAAATAAAAATTCTAATATTTTTCGGTTTAATGCAACGAAACTGAACTGATATTTTTTGGTTTGATTCTATTCGGTTTTCCGTATGTAATCGGTTCGATTCAATTTATATTTTTAAGCGATTTGATTTTTTTAGTTTTTTATATTCGGTTCGGTTCGGAACCGAACCGACCGAATGCTTTTCCCTACTTCCGGGTTGAAGACTCATTTTTACTTGGTCTAGAGTTTGCTGGCTGGGCCTTGGACCCTTTTTGTTTGTAGGTTAAGGTTACTAGGTAAAATTAGAGGCTTTTTTATTTTGGCCCATGGACGATGTATGATTAGGCTTTACTAAGCCTTTATAACTAGGCTCTATTTTTTCATCCAATGAATGTTACCACCTTCACAGACAAAAATAAAATAAAACAAAAAAAACAAAAAAAAATCCATATTTGATCTCTTTATAGTCCCAAACTAAATAAAACAATGATTAAAATAAATAATTTAAAAAAAAAAAATAAAGCTATTGCAGTTATACATATTAGAAATTCACATTATAATAAAATGATTCTTTTTTTAAATAACAAAAAAAATACATATTAATAAAAAAATACTCTCTATAGCAAGACAACATAAACACAGGACTTTTCCTATTTATTAAATCCACCACCTATATTACATAGAAACATATAACTTTGCAAACACAACAACAAATTACAAATCAAGAGCCCAAAAAAAAAAATCTAGTTGCACAGCTCACGAGCGATTCCTAAGCGAGAATTGGGCGCATCAAACAAGATCCTAAGGTTCTGCTGCTGCAAGTTGGCTATAACATTAAGCACTGAGTTCACATTATTTGGAGCTGCAGCCATAGCCAAGCATGCTAGCGAACCTGCACTGCTGTGTATCAAGCTGTTCTCCATTGGCAATACCAAGTTCAGGCCTGTCAAATGCAGTGTTATTGCTGGTGCTACTGCTTCATTTGTTGCTGCAAAGCACGTATCAAATGCCCCAATAGATGGAAATGGCCCTTGTACTTGTTTTCTGAACTCATCTCTGATTGCTGTGTAAATCGGTTCGATGAATCGTGTTATTACTGTGCCAGAGTCAATTATGGTCCCTGCTCCAGTGTTCGGGTCAAAAGTTAGGAGCTCCGAGGCAATTGGTACCCGAATCTGGCCTACACTAACTCCAGTGAGGTTCACATAGTATAGTGATGGCCGGTGTGGGTTTCGTAAAAGTGGGGTGGTTCTAATGTTTTTGGGTTGACCTGCCGGGCCGAGTTTGAGCGAGCCTGAGAAATAATATGATTTGAAACTAGGCAAACAGTATGAAAATAGACCCGAATAGAGTGATTCAGTTTGCGAAATTAACGATAAGGGCCCACGACCCAAACCCAACAGCCCTTGAGGAGGGATTGACCCACCAGAGATGGAATTGATGCAACCAAAAGCAAAATTTGGTATCACATCATTGGCTAATCCTAAAGAATCTTGCACAAGAGAAGCTGAGAAAGAGGAATCTCCACCATATGATTGGTTAAAAAGGCAGGAGGAGGTGCCGGTGGCCGGGCAGGAGAATCCATGGGCTTGGGTGCATTGGGCCATGGAGCAATCCAGTGACCCGTAAGTGGAGGAGATATTGGTAATGAAAGTGGTGCTGGAGCAGCCAAAGCAACCGGAGCAGGGTACCCAAGCAGCATCATTGCTAGTGTCTAAGACCATAAACATCAATTGACCCGGACTACCCAATTTGACCCGGACCACATAGTTGCCAATGTTTAGGACCTGCTTGCCTGGAGCAATTGGGACAGAAGTGGTCATTTGGGCCGCTAGGCTTGACAAATACTTGAGCCTTTGTGGGTCTTTGGAGGCCATGTTAAGGACCGTATTAAGCAACGAATCCTGTTTGGGTGGATTGAAAGGTGAGCATTTGCTGTAGATGGGAACGATTGAAAGATCTGAGCCATCTGCTTGAGAGGCACAGGGGTCAAGAGCTCTTGTGCTTGAGATTAGAAGAGCAAACAAGAAGATTTTGGCAACAATCGCGGAGTCCATGGCTTGGACTCTGAAAAAATTGGAAATTAAAGAGAAGGTAAAAAGATTGTAGCGTGTGCATGCATGGGAAGTCAAGAAACACAACAAGTATACATATTGAGTTTAAGGGTTTGAAATTACTCAAATACCCTCGTAATTATTGGTATGTGATGAAAGATTAGGCCAGATAAGGGATCTTTTTAATCACATGATGACATCCATTATCACACAAGATGGAACATTACCTGGGGTCCACGAGGGCGAAAAAGAATGCTTACAATAGGCCGCAAATTAATTCCCATGTGTCGAGATATATGATAAAGAAATCCAAGTTGGAAATAAAGTTCAGCTAAATTAAGGAGACATGCCGTTTCTAGGGAAAGGGAATGCAAGCTTTATAATGCTCCAAAAGAATTGTCACTATCTTGTTAAATATCTAGCTTTAGATTTTTACCTTCTTGATCTATCCCCAAAAAATACATTGGAATAAGACGATTAAAACCATAAAATTCACTATTTCCTTAATTATTTCATCTCAAGGAAGTTATCAAGCATAGTGAATTTTACGTCACCATTGAGGAATCTGTGGACCAAGGCAAAGATGCAAGAGCAGCATGTGAACTCATCCATATTAAAGGCAAAAATCTGAAAAATGCTAAAAAGAAAAAAGAATTTTGTCAGCACACGGGCCAATGCACAAGACGCGGTCGG
Source organism: Hevea brasiliensis (assembly GCF_030052815.1). Taxonomy (NCBI): domain Eukaryota; kingdom Viridiplantae; phylum Streptophyta; class Magnoliopsida; order Malpighiales; family Euphorbiaceae; genus Hevea; species Hevea brasiliensis. Next base: position 53,895,071 of record NC_079508.1, read on the forward strand.
TCACGGGCATAATAGACTCTCACGACGGATCAACTATCACGTATGGGTCCAGTCCAGTAGCTGCTCTACCAGCAGTTCCACGCTGTCATCGTCCAATCTCTTTCCCAGATCAAAGCCTGAACTGAAGCTTCCCTAATCCTTTCTGTTTCCCTTGGAAGGAGAATTAAGCCATAATCGACTCGGTTGATCACAAGAGTCCTGCAGTTTAACAGATCAGGGTAGAGAACCTGCGGTTTTTCTTTCCCTTTCATTTCAGAAAACCAAAAGAAAGAAGATGACACAAAGTAAAAGTGTGAAACAACAAAGCAATCTTAATCTACTACTCAATGATTTTTGCAAGTCCCCACCAAAATTCACGAGGTCTACCTGTTTAATTTGTCATTTCTAGTGCAAACTTGTCAGCTTGCGCAGAGGAACAGACTAATGTCGAACCCATTAATTCTGCCTATCTATCTGTTTTCCAGCAGATCAAGGGAAACAGTCTCATACAGGATTCTTTCTGAGCTCATGATTATTTTAAGCCGTGTAACCAGAAATTGCAATAAGCCAATAACCATGTGCTGCTCATATGCATTTTTCAGCTATTCGTCTCATCCTAATTCCCATGCATCTCCTTCGCCAGCAAGTATATTTGTCTCATCCGAGGTAAAATCACATAGGATTTGCATTTAAAACCATTAATTTAAAATTGATGCACATCTCTAGTTTCAGCAGCAAGGAAAAATAAATGCACCTTAAATATCATGTTTATGCTACCCATGTGTCAAAACCAGAACATTACAGTAGAGAAGATGCTCAGATTCGGTCCAACTTATCTGATAGACACAAGTGAAAGCCTTGCAACATTATGGCCACTTTACAAGTTACATATGATCACATCTGAAGCACCCATCAATGGTTGTACAAGGTGCAGGTGGTGTGTTGTCCAGGTCTACAATCTCAAATAGGTAATTTACAATGAGCACATCATTTAATTGAACAGCACCGTCAAGTTGAAATCAACCCTTCCAAGGTTGTCTTCACTAATCTTTTCCTTAAGATGGACAACAAGTTGCTGCTGGCGAGGCCAAGGGTCTCAAAACCACAGACGATGATAAGAACACCAAGATCAAAGTTAAAGATATTAGGTAAACACTAGAGCATTGATTGGTTTTGAATCCTTGGGTGGTGAAGTTTGTTATCAGCATATGTAATGCCCACTAGCGGTAAATCATCAACCGTGAAAACAAATTCAGAATATTGAACAAATATTGAGCCAAAACACAAGTGGAACGTAACAAAACATCAAATGTTTTAGCATTGCTGTTGTTTGGTGTAAAGGGAAATGGCCCTCGTTGCATCTGTACATCACTTTCCAGGGGCCCTTACCACTAATCCTAAAATCATTGCAGAAAGCATAGCAATTTCTTAATACCAAGGCACGAAATTATCAGCTGAAGCCAACCACCATTTATGTGCATGCACTATTAAGACAACTGCTACTTGAAATAACTAAAATTCAGTATAAACCATCACTTACAGTAAAATTACCGGTGTATATGCATTCACTTGTGTTAAAGTTTCATGATTTCTCATTAACAGGACTCTAATTCCACTATGCCCCCATATTAACTGCTTTCTGAAGCAGGCCACAGCCCTCTTTCATGAACGAATACAGTTTCCAAAATCAAAGGACTTTGAAACTTGTCAGAGTGATCCTGCACGCTAGACACTTCTGAAATTACATCATGGATAAAAGGAACCAGACCCAAGTGCTGCTTAAAAGTTCTACATTTGCAATGGTAGAATTCATACTGATATGTGCATTGTCGAGCACTGCATCTGGAAAGATGTAAAAACTCTTTGTTCATACAACATTACAAAGTTATATAGAATATTATGAATCCTAGAACAGGATAAGAGAAACGCCCACAGACCACAGTTTATGATCAAAATTTTGTAAGGGATCCTTGTTAATCAAACGGCCTCTGAGATAAACTCAGTTTATCAGTTGCACAGGGTTTTTGTGCCTTCTCTCGATCCATTAAAAATAGTAACTCAATGTCTCCAGTGATACTGCTACCAATATCCTCTGAAGTAAACAAGCTAAAACTCTTACCATTGCAACTTATAAGATCCAAACTGTTGGTAATTTTTTTTTTCTGTCTCGGTTTATGTAAGACAGGTGGACATGCAATCCTCAATCTGAAGTTCTTTGGTTATGACCAATTTTTAGGCTGAAAGAGGTAGCTCTTCCTCCTTATTGGCTTGCCAAAACAAAATAACTCTAAATCGATATTGCTAATGCCCTTAATAATTATGATGATAACACATTTTTCATTTCAAATAATTTCTAATAGACAAGCACAAAAAAGGATTTTAAGACATGCAAAAACTATAATGTATGCTGTAAATTTTAGCTTCATGTTGAAGTTTCTCAGTACGTTGGTGACATGTAATCAAATCATAGAATTAGAGGAAGGTAGATAATTGCAAGTGTAAGAAAATGCATGTTGAAATCTGGAAAAACTAAAATTCTTATTCTACGATATGATAGAAATCATGGCACATGCAAATGGGAGAAAAATCCCATATTATGATGGGATATAAATCAGTACTATTTTGGACAGTAACACCTAAAAAAATTATTAAAACGGGATAAGTACGTATTGCAAACTTTCATATGCTATGTGAATAATTTCCATTACTAGTCAGTTGCATAATGTAAAAACAAGAGAAGCACTCTCAGGTACTGATAACATTCAAATATTGATTCCATTCAAACTCCAATTCTAAGCTTCTGTGTTTTGTTTTGCAGCTACTAACAGCAGAAGCACCTTCTTGAATGCATTGCTAATAGAAGCTTTTGGAACTAGGATAGACAATGCTAAACAAGTGATGCTTTTTGTCAAAACGTCCAAGGTAATGCTTTTGATGAAAAGTAGCCACAAAACCAACGCCAAACATAGCCAAAACTATCATCTCCCTGTGTTCATGTGTTGAGAAAAATACTTTTCTTCATATCCATTCACATCAACAAGGATGCTTATTCCATGGGGATACTAATCATGGGTACTTGAAAGCTGGCATTGAACCAAGCATAAGAACCTGAGAGAAATTTATCTTAGGCTAAAAATGACATCAATCCTTAAAACAATAAAAACTTAAATAAGAATGCAACATGAACAAGTCAATTTTATTCTACTACCCAAATACTTGTAATGAACAACATTTATCAGTGTACCACTGCTGCTACTGCTAGTAATGCCTCTTAACAGGGCCAAAAATACGAGACCCCATCACAAGCAAATCGTTCTGCAGATTCTCAACAGCTTCACAAATCTTCTCCTTTGGATCCCCAGTACCCACTTGCGATTTAACATTCGTCTAGGCAGAAATTGAATTCCAAATAAATTAGCAAAATTTAATTAATATGATTGTGACTCGTAACCATTGATTAACACACTTAAGTACTTAACACTAAACAAGTAAATACGTAGAGAGAGAAGAGCCCTCACCTTTTTTTTTAGCTGTAAATCTCTGATACATGTTCTAAATTATCTCAGTGATTAGCTTAACTCAATTAAATTTAAGTAAATTTTTATTTCAAAAATTTATTGGGATTGATTATATGAATTTTATTTCTTCACTTTAAATAATTTTATATTAAATTATTAGAAATGTGTAATATTTTTAGGTCATATTATATTACTTTTCTTCAAGTCAATGTGCTCTACTTATTTAACTGGAGATTCCATATATATCTATGCTTCACATAACTACATCACTTTAATCTCTCTTCTCTCAATTTATCATTAATCAACATTACTTCTACCTTAACATCACTCCTATCTTACTCTAATACTCTCATTACAGATTTTATCTAATCTAGTATAGCCACTTATCCACTATAACATTATCATCTTCGCAACTCTCATCTTAGATAAATAGGACTCTTTCATTGTTTAACACTCACTATCATAAAATATGACTGTACAGCTTAACTCATGTAAATAATTGACTAGGGAGGAAAATACTAAAAATCAAACCAAATGCTAAAAATCAAACCATAAAGGTTAATGTTAAAACATATGGTAACTGGGCCCCCGAAGGGGCGACGCCTGGATTGAGGCAAGCTACAATCAGAGGTGGAGATTGGACGTGTAGTATGATGGAGGAGCCTGGGGTTTCATTAGAGTCGGGCGCAGGGGATAGGAGCCTGAGGTTGTCGAGCGCCCATCTCAAGGCGTTCAATACATGCTCTGCTAAATGCAGTCAACCGCCACGACCACTAGCCAAGGTTCGCCGTCATGATTGATTGATTGATCTTGAGTCAGGTGATGGGGCCTAAAAAAATAAAAAGAAAAAATTAACGGTACCTTCAAAAAAAAAAAAAAAAAAAGGGAAGGGATGGTAACGGCTATTCAAACGCGCGGGTTTGAGCGGGAGGTCTGCGCAATTTGTGGGCTGGAGCTCAAATTTCCACGGGCCTAACAGTGTAACACCAAATATCTTTCGTCTTACCTCAGAACCGTGCACGGTCGGTGCTGGGCACGAGACTTTTTTTTTTTTTGAACGGATGTAAATTGACCAGATTTTTTTGTCTGAATTGACCAGATTAAAATTGAAATCAAAATCCATCAATATTTTTAATTTTTTTAATTTAATTGGATGAGAATAAGAATGCTAGGGAAGTTGTACCCGGGTCTCGCAGTCAGATTTGATTCATCTCAATAGAAATCGCTATTTAAAAAATTTTAAAAAAATATTAAATTAAATTACATCTATAAAAATAATAATTATTAATTTACGATTCTAAGATTAATATTTAATATTTTAATAAGATATAAATAAATTAAAAATTAATAATAATTAAAAATTATAAAAAAATAATTAATAATATTTAATCTCGTACCAAATACTCATTTAGATTAGAGTTATTGATTAAGAAATTATTGAGTGCACACCCACTCTCATAAACATATGAAACTCAAGTTATTTTTTTATTTCTGTAAAAAAATATAAATTTTTAATATTTTCAGTGTATTTTAAAATCTTTCTAATTTTAAACTATTTTTTAATTGACTTACACTGTTCAATTTAAAGCCTTTCAGTCCGAGATCAGACGGGCATGCACCTGCTTACCCCTTCTTTCTCAGATTTACATATAAAACCTTAGCATTTGACTACAAAATCAAGATCAAAACTGCAATAATATATAATGAGGCATATAAACAATTTATGGTTTTATGTGCTAAGAAAAAACAATTTACGGTATTTATGAATGATCTAAAGAGCTTGCCCTATAGAAAAAGCTAAAGCCATCCTCCCGCTCTTTCTCGCTTGTCCTTGAGATATTCACACCATATGCGTTCCCCAATAAAAAGATGCTTGCAGTGTAACAAAATTCCCTGCAAATAATGCTTGCAGTGTAGGGGTTATTTTTGCTAGCTGTCTTAATTTTGACGGGAGTTTTATTTTCGTCCATCAAATTTTTTTTATCATAAAATAATTTAAATTTCAAAAATTATACTAAAATCATTCTCACCATAATTTAGTCGGTGAGATGCTGACATTACAACAGTGCTATGTGTCAAAAAATAAAACAAAAAAGAGAAACACTGCAGATGACTGAATCAGTAAGAAGTGTTGTAGGTGGATATTGATAAGAAAGGACAAAGAAAAAAATATTTGATCATAAGTAAAGATAAAGAAAAAAACATTTGATCTATAATAACAATTGCGCCAAAAGAATTGTGATGATTTTTTTTTTTTTTTTATCTTTTTTACATTGTGATATCACATATAAACATCTTGTTATAAAACTGATCAAATTTTGATATCGAGAGTTTTAGTATAATATTTTCAAATTTTAAGAATTTTATGATCACAAAAATGAGATAATAGGTGAAAATAAAACACAATTAAAATTAAGAGATTATTGGTAAAACTTATCCCAAATGTAGAGAATATAAGTATTTTACCAGTTCCTGCATAGGAACTATGTCTTAAAAAGTCTTAACTATATATACCTAAAGGATACCTAATCAAGTAATTATTGGTATCATTTTCAAAATTAGATTTTTTTTATTTATTGCAAAATTAAATGGATATCAATAGATCTTTATTAATTACTTGCTCTATATATATATATATATATAAAGGAAAAAAAAAAGTTATCCGGATATGACGGTCCTAATTTATTTAGAAAATGGGACTTAGAGTCATCAGTTAATATATTTGATTTAACCTAACTCCACATAAATGACTTATTATTAAATTCGATGTGGTATTCAATAAGATGAACTATTGGATAATCTACTACCTCATCTCATTACACTTTTAAATAGAGATAATATTTAAAAAAAATAAATTAAAATGCCAATATTCATCATACTTACCATGAATTAAATTTTTATAAAAATTGACTTTTATACATATTTCATGCACGTGATACTTATTATATAGAAATTAATTTATTTATAATTAATATTTTTTATATCTTTTAAGTTAAATATTTTTTTTTATTTTTTAAAAGTATCTTTATTATTTTCATTATTATCTTAATTTTATAATTTAAATGATTATTTTATTTACTAATTAATTACCAAATATGATTAATTTCTTAAATGCTTATTTTATAGAGATTAATTTATTTATAATTAGTAATTATTGTCTTTTATGTGAAGTATTTATTTTTTTTATTTTTGAAATATCTTTATTATTGTCATTATTACTTTAACGTTCATAATTTAAATAAATATTTTTATTTAATAATTGGTTACTAATTATAATTCATTTTCTACTTATGTATATGTAAATTTAAAATTTTTAACGATTATCCTTTTAATGCTATAATAAATAGCTACTGTTATTAGATAAGTTGCAATATATTAAGACATATTTATTTTATATAATACATACATGTAATTTTGTTGCGGTCTTGCATTACCTTTATGTTTTTCAAATTATCAATATTAACCTTTAGAATAACATTAATATTACTAAATAAAAATAATGTGTGAATGTATTATATTTCTTTAAGAGGATATTTTAAAAATGACTATAGGATTTAACCAACCTCAAATTAATTATTTCTTATCTTTAATTAATCTTTCTATTATATTGTTGTATTTTTATTGTGAAATCTTCATTAAAAATTTTAAAAATATAAATTTTAGCTTGCATAAAAAAATAATAAAAATAAAATATAGAATAATTAACAATAAATTTAAAATATTATTTTATTATCATATATCAAAATTAAAAATATATAAATCATTATTATTTTTATTATTAACTATGCAAAAGCATAACAATTTCCTAATTAATAATATAAATCATATTTTTAGAATGAACTGTCATGTATTGTAATATTTTTTTTTTGGATTGCTTAGATAGTTATAATTACATGGCCTTTGTGGGTGTCAGATGATTTTCAAGTGAGATTTTTTTTTTTTGGTTTTTATTATATATAAAAAAAAATTGATTAAATGTGTTTTAAAGTCATATAATGAGAGTGGTCCTAGCATTTTCGTCCTAATCCTTCCCCCATCTTTGACATCAATGGATGGACAATATTGGATGTGAAATTTTAACTAGAAAGCCTGCATAGCTACACAAGGATTAGGAAGAGATTAATAAAGTTGGTTCCTAACAGGTGAAAGTAAACAAATTAATTTGGTAAAATTGGCTACATTTAGCTTGAAGGACTGCAAGATGAAAAGAGTTTTGGAGAGGAAGAGAGAAGTCTAGCACGTGGATTCTTCGTTTGAATTAGAAAGAACAATTAAGACAGCTTGAGATGCAGGGCCAACTAAAATCACATAGGTAGGTTGGCCAGTACAATAAAATAGAAAAAAGATGATAAACTTTTGCTGCCTCAACCTAAGATCCTACCTAATGAGACAAATCTTCCCTTTTTTAACATCCATATAACAGTTGTATATTTATATATATATATATATATAATAATTATCTAAATTTAGTTATTTAAACAATTTAATTTAATTTCATAAAATATGAAAATGTATCATTTTTTTATAAATTTATTTTGCTATAAAATTATTTTCCAAAAATTACATATTAAATTATCAAATATGTAAAATTCTTTATTTTAACATAATATTATTAATTTTAGTTTCTATTTATTAAATAATAAATTAATTGAATTATGACTGGTCAGATTTTAAAATATTGCTGTGTTGCACGAGTCATATCAAATTGGCTATGGACAAGTATAATCGAAATGGAGAAAGTTCCTCCACATGAGTTGTTGTAGACGTAAGCAATAATGATCGATAAAGTAAACCTAGCCGCAACAGCATTCAATTGTGGACCTTAAAAGCGCCAATGCTATAGAAAATATGAGTGTCCGACTTTGACCCTTTGATTCTCCAATACTACATGCAAATTTTTCATTGGTTTTATATATAATAATCTTCGTTTGATGTTATTATTAAAATTATTATACTTTTTAATTATCTTAAATAAGCAATATCAAGATAGATAATATTAAGATAAATTAGTAAATAAATTTTAATTTAATAATTTTAAAATTATTTTCAAAATGGTAAGATCATAAATTTAATCTAAGTCAATTATAGAAACAACCCATTAGATGGGATCAAGACTTACGAAACTCTTTGCCTAGGAACGGATGAGATGGAGGATTCCATCAGGTGGAGCCCACGGAACCTGCATATAAAAAATGGTGAATGTGCCATCATCGTCATCAAAATTTGTAAGTCTATCAAATCAGGTAACTACATACAATATCAACCGTCCGATCTCACACCAGGCCAAAACTTCACACAGCTCCCAAAGCACCCCACCACCATCACATGCTTCCGCCAGGCAACCATCTATCGGTATCTGATATAAAAAACAAATGCATAACCAATAAGAACAGAATAAAAATGAAATTGGACCGTCCGGTTGAACCGGGCGAGACTAAGGTGGGCCAGCGGTCCGAATATTTGATGAGCAAAGAATCCACTCTTCTGGATGCCTGAAAACAAAATTCCTTTCCCTCCACCATAAAATGTCTTTATTTTATTATAAAAAATATTTTTTTAAATCCAATTAAATCACACAATTTATATTGTCCTCATCTGAATTCTCCCTCTGCTGCTCTCTCTCTTTCCAAAACGGTAAATAATAGAGCCCAAGAACCTCGATCTGGTTGTCCGGAAACGGGAAATCGACTAGCTCACACTTAAAAAAAAAAAAAAAAAAGGGAGCTCAGATAACATCTCCTTACCTAACAAGAATGACATTCCGTTTGTCAATCGTAGCCGTCCCTGCAAGGGGCATGTGATTTTAACTGTCTCCGATCTTGCCGTCCGTGCATGCGCAGCTTCCAGTGTATAGCTGGCCACCACCGGAAACCTCCTCACTTATGTGTGTGGGGATGAGATTAGGAGGTCAGGGATTGTAAATTTTGCTGGATGCGTGTTAGGTGCAGCTGGATAAATGCATGTTACCGGGGATCTAGGGTTTTCGAGCCTGGTCCCTCTGCTATGTGTGGTGCTTCCGGTGATCGCCTTTGTAATTCGCCGGAAATGGCGGCTTTCCGTTGCCAGGCAAGAGGAGATCAAGCGGTTATTGATTTTGGCTTCGGAGGAGGCTGCTAGGGCCGAGCTTGAGGCTACAGTTTCGTACGGCGCGGTTTCTGTTTCGAGGAATAGTTATCAGTGTGCTGTTTGTTATTGTCCGACCACTACACGGTGTGCCCGGTGTAAAGCTGTGAGATATTGGTATGTTAATTTTGCAATTATCAAGTTGAATTAGTTTTCTTCTTCTTCTTCTTCTTCTTCTTCTTTTCAATTTTAATTTTAGCGCTTGATGTTTGCTGGATGTACCCTTGATTAGGATACAAGCATTTCCTCATGCGTGCTTGGATTTCAGTGTGGAAGGATTTATTTCTTGTTTGTGAGGTTAATTTGGAGATAATTGTAGATTTGTCGGAGGAGAATCTAGTTTGAACAGTAAATTTCATAAGAATCTGATTGTTACTTCCTATTGCATGAGGTAAACTGGGGAAACAGGAGAAGAATAAACTTGTGGAAGTGGGGAAGCGAATTCAATCTCAGAAAATTTTCTTTCAAAGACATTTGTTGGGATTTTTGGTCATTGCATTTGTCTAATCTGACCAAAGCTGCACTATAGATGCAAGGTTTGAAATTCCAACAAGATGGGTAGTTTACATGTCTAAGTAGAATAATGTTTGTTTCAATGAATTACTCCTTCCATTTATTAAAACCTACAAGAGTTTTAGGTTGTTAAGGTGCAAAATGTTGTGGACAACCATTAATGTGAAATATTTGGCCTTACAATGGATCCTGTTTCTCAAAATAAACGAGAGGCTGTCCAACATATGGATTAAGACAGCAGAATTTGTATGTAATTGGAAAAATGGCTCTTTTGTCTCTTTAATCTGTTATATAGAGTAGCAAGGTGATTTATATCATCTCATCTAGTTGTTTTTTTTTAGGTAGAAGCTGATTTTGGTGCTAATGTGTGTTGATGAAAATAGGACTCACTGGTTAACTTTTTGTCAGTTCTTACCTATGATCGATAAGATGGTTATATTTCCCAATTACTGACAGTAGTTTTGGTTGTCTTCTTTTTACCCTGCTTCATTTGTATATTTATGCTATAATTTGATTTGTTTCAGTTCTGGTAAGTGTCAAATTATTCACTGGCGGCAAGGTCACAAGGAAGAATGCTGTCCTCCTAATGCCACTTACTACGTTAATGATGATGGAGGCAATTCTTCTCGGAATGTGGCCAAAGAAAAACAATATGATATTTATGGTGGCAGAAATGGACATGCACGAATTGAAACTTCCTCTGAGGGACATGTACTATATAAAACCGGTGGCAATCAAGGAGTTCCACATGTTAAAGGTGATGTTTTTGAAGTTGATTCTTTTGCCAATACAGAGGGAACCTCTTCTACTTCTGAATCATTGGGCACCTCATTTTCTGGCTTCTCTACTTCATCTGTTGGTGGTGAATCATCTGATGATGTTTCTTTTGGTGAGAGTATCAGTTCAAATGATGTTTCCATTAATAAGAGTATCAGTTCAAATGAACCTCGATCAGATGGACAAATATCTTCTGATACTGTCCCTGATGTGCTTGAGTCTGGTTTGAAAAAGGTGGATCATGCTGAGCCTCTGTCTCCAAAGTTTGCGAGTTTGATTGATTCTGTAGATAGTTTTAATAAATTTAGTAAATTAAATAAGAGTATATCTCGCAGCAATGATGGAGAGACTCAGTGTGCATCCACTGATATTACAGGTCTGAGTATTAATACCATGCACGATGGTTCAATTACTCAGCCTGGTAAAGTTTCTTCTGGTTTCTGGGATAGAAATCTTGACTCTGTTGTTACCAGCAATGTTGTCCAGGATGATCCAGATCTGTCCAGTTCCAGAGAAGGGGCTAACATCAATTCTGAGTCATTCCTACATTTTAAGTTTGATTTATCTGGACGCAAAGTTCCTTCGTCAAATGTACAAAGCTCAGAGGTGAAAGGCATCAGATCAGACAATGCACATCGGGCTATTTCGGAGATCAGTAGCCCTGTTGATCGAGCAGTTTTATCAGAAGACACTTGTGATGGCATTCCAAAGGCCAGGAGGTCCACATCTGTGAGCTGTGAAAAGTCTGGTCATATGGATAATGAATCCAGTCATGATTCAAATGTGTCAAAGCCAACTGAGCATAAATCTGTGCCATCATCCTCTTCATATCCTCATCTACCTCCAAGAAGTGGAGGTGCACTACATACAATTGATTCAACTGTTTCAAAGTCCAATGATCTTAAATCCCCATCCTTCAGCTCTAACAGGTCAAATATTATTGTCAAGGACACTGTTAGTACTTCACATGTATCTAAGTCTAGAGTATCATCTAATGCTTCTGAAACCCATTTGGCTTCTAGGGACAATGGGCATTCAGTTCCAAGTGTGAAATCTGGGAAGATTGATAATGTTGAAGCTGATGCTGTGACTGCCTCTCCAACTATTAGTGGGCTGAAATCATCAGTGCGGAAAGTTGTTGATCAACTTAGAGGACCTAGATGTGGAAAATACAATGATAAGGTTTGATTTAAATGTTTTTACTTTTATTAATTTGCTTCTATAACAATTTCCCCCTATGCTATAGTAGAATTTAACTTGATTGTTTTTCTTTTAGGGGCTTTTCTCATATGATCTATTTGTGAAGCTGTATACTTCTAACAAGGTAGAAATGCGACCTTGTGGCCTTATCAATTGTGGAAACAGGTATTTTCATCACATATAGCCAATTCATAGAAGACCAAAATAACTAAATGGTGCACTATTCATGGAAGTCGAAATATTTGGCATTTCTATATATATTTAAGCATCATTGGTCCTATAAATAGAGGCTGTTGTTTTGGCTATGTGGAGGATGCATCGTACCTTCTTCTGTTTACAGTCACAATTATTTTTACTGCTTTTGTTCCTATTATGTTGTTATTAGACTTGCAGGCAAGAAGTGTGGACAAACTTACTTGGCCATTTATATTTTTACTATACTGTTGCATAAACCATTTGGTGTTGGCTTCCTTCTCCTCCTCCTCCTCGCTTCCATTCTTTCCTTTTTTATTTTTTTCGGAATTGCTTGATTGGAAATTGTGACTGATTTTGAACTTGTGATTCAGTTGCAAAAGCTGGCGCGTGGTATTCTCTCATAATGATGTTTCACATACTGAGTCACAGTGCTAGTATTATGCACAAGTTCATCACCTATTGTGCTAGGCTAATGCTTGCCTGTATATGCATACGATCAACTATGCATCAATAAAAGATTTTGTAATCTGCTTACATGATACCACCATATTGGTTGGCTTGATGCATGTGTGTTCTGATATATCATTTTTCTGCATGGACATATTTTATTTAGATTAAGATGTTGAGTCCAAAAGGACTGTCAGTGTCCTCATTTTTTGTGGGTAATCTGTTCCATTTTTGCAGGAAAATTACAGATCTCTTGCCCCTAGCCTATTCTTTTTGTTGAAATCATCTTTTATGTAGACTTTTCTCAGGCTGTGACAATAATGCAGTGTGGGAAGATGAAGATCCTAATACTATTTAGGAGTTATTTTTATTGTAGAATTAGGAAGTTTAATTTAGAGTTCTATTATTTAGGAATTTATTATTATTAGGTTTATTATCATTTTCCTAGTTTATCTTATTTAGTATTCATAATTAGAGTTGAGTTAGGGTTATTAAATGTAGTAGTAGAAGGATTGTTAGTCTATAAATGCCTATGCAATTTGGGTATTGTCTTAGCTTTGATTATTATTAATTATTGACAATTAAAAAAAATATTTTTGAGGATTTGTTTCTCTAGAGAATGTGTTTCCTTACCTTTTGAAAATTTGTCTCTTGGAAATTAGTTTTCCTCTTGATTTACCTGGTTCTACATCCGATAAACTATAATGATATATGCTATTCTATTTCTGCAGTTGTTATGCAAATGCTGTACTTCAATGCTTAGCATTTACTCCTCCTCTGACTGCTTACTTTGTTCAAGGGCTCCATTCTAAAGAGTGTATGTTTCTTATCATAGTTGATATTAAATTCCACATGTTTGAGTCTTTAATTAGTATGTTTGATAACTATGCATAGTATCAAATAAGGCCTTAATTATTTTGTATATCAGGTGTAAATAAAGAATGGTGCTTCACTTGTGGGTTTGAAAGTTTAATTTTGAAGGCAAAGGAAGGGAAGTCTCCTCTTTCCCCTATTGGAATACTATCCCAGCTACAAAGCCTTGGAAGTCAGCTGGGTAGTGGGAGGGAAGAAGATGCACATGAATTCCTAAGGTGAGCTCACAGAGCTGGTTATAAGTTTTGCTGCCTATGAGTAATGGCAACACTTTCTCCATGCTTTATTGATTTCATCTTTTAGAGAATTTGTACAAGATAATTAGTGAAATAAGTTTACAGGTATTCTATTGATGCAATGCAATCTGTTTGCCTTAAAGAAGCTGGGGTGAATGCGTTAGGTTCCTTTGAAGAAGAAACCACTCTCATAGGTCTTACTTTTGGAGGCTACCTTCATTCAAAGGTGAAACCTTTGGAGATTATTGATATTCAGAAACTTACTCTCATTTTTTCTCATTTTTTATCCCCTAATATTTGCTTGCATTTTGGTGGTTCTTATTAGAAGATAAGTCCGTGATGGAATTTAATTTTTTGTACATAAATATGAAAACAGATAAGATGCATGAAGTGCCATTACAAGTCAGAGCGACATGAAAGAATGATGGATCTTACTGTTGAAATAGAAGGGGATATAGGGAAGCTTGAAGATGCACTTAGACAATTCACGGGTACTGAGATTCTGGATGGAGACAACAAATACCAATGTAGCAGGTTGGTTCAAACAACTTTTTACACTTAAAACGTACTAAGTCATCTTGTTGATGTCATAATACTTCCAATAGAATTCTTTGATTTCTTTTTGGATGTGTAATGTAAGAGATGTGTGTATTCTATGCCAAACTCCCTTATATATATATATATATATATATATATATATATATATATATATATATATATATATAACATGTGTTTTGAAATGATGGTCTTGTGCAAATTATTCCTTTTCATAGTTTTTAACAGATTCTCATTTTCTAGGAATATGAATTTTTTTTTTTGTACTGTGTGATCATTTTATTCAGATGCAAATCTTATGAGAGAGCCAAGAAAAAGTTGACAATACTGGAGGCTCCCAATGTCCTCACAATTGCATTGAAGCGATTTCAGGTAGTTCTTGCTATGAAAGATTGTTTTCATCCTGTATCCTCAGCAAATTCTTATTCCATGCTGTGCTTAACAGTCAGGTAAATTTGGAAAGCTCAATAAGTCCATTCGGTTCCCCGAGATCCTGGATTTAGCGCCATATATGAGTGGCACAAGTGATAAATCGCCCATATACAGGCTTTACGGAGTGGTTGTCCACCAGGATAACATGAATGCTTCATTTTCCGGTCACTATGTGTGCTATGTTAAAAATATTCAGAACAAGTGGTTCAAGATTGATGACAGCACGGTATGTGTGTGTGTGTGTGTGTGTGTGTGTATATATATATATAATATATATATAATGTATATATATATAATATATGTATTTTTTTTTAATTATGAATTATATACATCCTTGAAACTTGTTTTATTTTGTCATTTATGTGCCGTTAATATATTTATTCTTTATACTTCACTAAATCTTAGCTGACTGTTTATTTGGATGCGAGGGCTAATTTAACACATTCTTTTGCCTGAAATCTCCAGTCTGCGTTGTTAAGTAATGTTTTTAACTGTATATTAATCAGTCATTGGTGCGTAGTAAGATAAATCAATGGAATGACAATTCCTTTTGGTTTGACACCTTTATGGCTGTTTGATTCTTAGAATTTTCAAAATTAATTTCAAGCCATAATGAATATGATGACATTGTTGATTATGAGAAGGAGATGAGGAACGTGTGGAAAGGATAATTGGGCTTGGTGGTGAGTGTTCTTTGAAATTGAGAGAGGGAATCAAGTGAAGACTTGGATCTGCATGTGTGACTTGTTGGAATCCAAAGCAATAAAAAAAATGATGTTGCATAACCATTGAGAATGGGACCAAGAGGAGGGGGTTGGAAGCTAAACCAGTGTAGGAGGAAACTATGTCTTTTTGCTTGGGATAGTGGCAATGGAATAATGGTGGCAAAGATGGCAGCAATGGCTATTTGATGAGACAATCTCCTTGGTTTTAGGTGATAGAGTTGTTGGCAGGATTTATGATGTTTGTGGGTGGTATTTTTGGTGATCTATGATGAGATGATAGTATGAAATTTGTTTTGAGATATGAATTCTGGTGATACTTTGTGGTAATGGCTAATGGAACTTTGGTGTATCTTTGGTTTGACCTCTGTAACTAATTTGACCATCATATTTTGCCCCTATTTTTTAAATTAGTGATATTTAGAAAACCTTTAATAGCGGCCACACATGGATGTGTGAATTTTGTTGTGGTTCCTCTGGTCCACAAAATGTACAGTTTAGATGTGTCAACTGAAATGTTTCTCTGCTTTCTTTGTTTTAATATATTTTATATGCAGTTGAAGCATTAAAATAAGCTTGACTTTCTATTTTTGCTGGCCATTGTTGAGTAGGTAACACCTGTGGAGATTGGAAGGGTCTTAACAGAAGGGGCATACATGCTTCTTTATGCAAGGTGGCATATCTCGGGAGCTCTATTTGTTTTATGAAGATACATTATTGCTTTGGTTTCTGAATAATTAATTTTATTTCAGGTGCTCACCCAGGGCTCCGAGATTGATAAGGAACAGAATAGTATCTCCTGATCCAAGAATGAAAGGCAGTCCATCCAGAATCATTGAGAAGAATGCTGCATTGAATTCAAGATCCACATCTACTCGTTCTAGTGTTTTCCAGTTGCATCCCAATTCGATTCCTCCAGATAGTTTGGCTAGCGTTGAATCTTTCTATCTGAAATTCCACCGACTTCAAAGGATTTTAGAAGAGGACTCATCAAGCGACAATTATTCTTTTACCAGCAGCAATTCAGACGAGGGTTCATGCAGCACTGAGAGCACCCGAGATTCTACAAGTACTGATGATCTTTCAGATTACATTTTTGGTGGCTGGAACAACTCTTGGAGGAACACATCTGATTCTGACACTTGTTCATCCTCTTCTTCTTCCCCCTTGTGCTCGAGGCATTCACCAGAGACAAGCAGGTCTCGAACTGATTTTGCAGATTCAGCAATGGAGGGTGGCGATTGGGATAGGGTACCTAGTGGGAGTAGTAGGGTGGTGGATTTGGCAGCCAAGGAAGGTGATCATTTTCTGCCTTGTGACTCGAGTAAACAATGTAGAAATTTAGGTAGTAGTAATAATATTAGTAGCAGTAGGGAGACTGACTCAGCAAAATTAGTATGGGTTAACCCTGTAAAATCTGGTGTATCATTTAGAAGGTCAATGAGCAAAAGAACAGATTAAGCATTTTTCAGTCAATTAATTAATTTAGATTCGTAAATAAGAGTTGAGAAAGAGACGGCTGTATTTAATGTACTGGGGTAGCTGGCCATGTTTAAGGAAAATGAGCTGTCGCTATTTTTTCAGCCCATCCCTCAAGTTGAAGTTATTGTCAAAGGGAGCATAGTGCTAGGGGCCTTTTCCATAATGAGTCCCAAAAGGGCTTTGGCCCCGTCAATTGTATACTTTAGAACAAGATCCCAAATGATAAGTTAACATTAATTACCTCGTTGGCTTTCTTTGTTCCTCTTTTTACCATTTAGTTACTAAGCGATGTGCTTTAATCAGTCTGGAGGGACGGATATGTTGGGCTCGAGCAATTCCATGCTGGACCAGCTAAAAATTAGATCCAATCGGAGTTTTGGTTTTGAACCCCAAGGCCTAATATGATGCTGATCCACTTTCGGAATCTACTGCTTATATGGCTATTCATTTCGTTGTAGGAAGTAAGAAAATTAAGTTTGATCGAGTAGAGGAAAATGTCAAAGGAATGAGGTGGATGGAAATTTGTCCACCCAAAGATTTAGGCAATTGAACTGCTTCTTTCCAAAGCCCCATAAGCCCATTCCTTGGGAAATTTTTGCTATTGTTCAGTCCATCTTCTGGAAGTGTGAAGGTTTCAAATTGGCATGCAGTTCATGTTAAAAGATCAGATTATTGTGTTGCTGATTGGCTTGCCAAAGCTGTTTGTGAAAGCTTATGCCTTGTTAACTGGTGTCTAATTCACCTGCCTCTCTGGAGGTTCATTTTAATCAAGATTCCCGTTTTGGGGAGTAACTAAAAAAAAAATGAAGAAACTGTTCATTTTCTGGATGGCATGACAAAGAAAAGGACTAAAGCATTTTCGGTATTACAGCATTAAATGAATCCTGACATAATAAAATTCACCAAAACAAAAACAGAGAAAAGAGCCCATTGAATATGTGAATTGAAGATCAGCAAAAAAAAAAGAAAAATCAAAAAGCAGCACAATCACTTTTATTTTGGAAGGATTACAATTATGAAGATAAAGAAATTACATTTTCCTTTCAACATCTGCTCATGAAGTCTTACAAAAACCACCGAGTGTCTCATTAAGCACAAAGGAAGAAAACAGTAAGAAACAAGAGAGCCAAATAAACGTCTCTTGGGGTTTTTTCTCTCTCTCTCTCTCTCGCAAAAATCTTTGTCTCTTTGGTTCAGCGGTCTCCTCTGCGCGACCGAAGGGGGTATGCCCTCCTTGCTTCTGGGCAAGATTGTGTGCATAAATAAATATGTCATCTTTTGTGGTGAATTGGTTCAGATTAAGGAGGGCATTTTAGATCCACGGTTGAATGATTGTCTAGATTAGCTTTGGGTGTTGCATGCAAGAAGTGAGCCTCAAGAAGAAGATACTTAATAGAATCAGCTTGCTAATAGTTTTGAAGGAAGAAGTTGTTCTTCTTAAACAGCAGTTGTGCTTATTGTATTAGAGGCGTGAGCATCTTCTTCGCTCGTTGGTGAATGGAAGGCTATAGCGCGAGTGGGTCTTTGTTGATCTAAGTTATAGACGCCCTCTAGGTGCTAATGATGTAGATTGTTTCACCTGTTTTTGTGACCTCTGTTTCTCTGTTCGTCATGGCCTCACCCACCTATGAGTCTATGTTGCTTGTGGTTGTTTTGAATCCTAGATTGCCTTGTTTATCATTGTAAACGATTGTATGAGTCTCTCTAATCGACTTTGATCTGTAGAGCTTTATTTCTCTTTTGATTCTTAAATTTTCCAGTGATGGCGTAAGGAGCTACGGCAGTAATAGTGGTGGTATAGTGAAGATATTTTACTTTTTATTTGTTCTTTCTTTAACTAGGGTGAGAGATGGGCTGAGCTTGTGGTAATTTGAATTTTTATTTTCTTTCTTAGTTTCTTTAAAGGGTTTTTAGTATGATTTGAAATATTGATTTTGCCGGTTTAAGCTTTATACGGACTTTTAAGTCATTTTGTTATTAAATAAATATTTATATTTTTCGATTAAAAAAAAAAAGAGCAAGACAAATGGAGAGACAAGACAAAGCGCGTGGATGGAGTAGGAAGACTAGTACAACAACTACTACCCACCAAAACTAGACAGATACCACCAGAGGGGACCCATTCCTCTTTTATGTTTGTATGTGGATGAGAGGACTAGCAAGTAACACCAAGGGTAAGCTTCTGATTTATTTGAATTGACTTCCCATCCAATTATTACATTCACACAGGTATTTAGGACATTTGTCGACTTTCAACTCTATTCCATTGCCACTGGCGCCATTCTGGCCCTACACGTGTACTTCCTCCTATCATGTCTGCCTTTACCTCTTTGTAGCATGTCGATTCATACTGCCAGACTTACACAATGTTTGAATAAAAAGACAATAAGGGAAGAAAAGAAAATTAAAAAAAAAATAATTTTATTTTTTATTATTTTATATTTGAATTGGTAAAAAATTTAAGAGAAAAATATTTTTTAAATAAAAATAGTGAAAAAAATATAAAAAATTATAAATATATCCAATATTTTATAAATTTTTATTTTTTAATTTAAGAATAAAAATATAATTTTATTATTTATAAAATAATTTTTCTTTTATTTTTCTCTCTTTATCTAAATATAAATATATATATATATATATATATATATATATATATATTTTCTCTTCATTATTATTATTTTCTTTATCCTTATCATTATTATTTTTTTTATTTTTTTGCCGTTCTTTTTTTTTTTGATCCAAATATAATGAGAAGAAAAAAAAAATATTTTTTTATATTTAGATAAAGAGAGAAAAACAATGCCTTTTTCCCAAAACAAACAAGAGTTTTCAAGATGGCTCATCACCATGGTTTAATATAGAAAATATTTTGCTGTGGGTGTTTTTTGAGAGGCCACAATCCATTTATTGAATATGTCAAGAATTTTGAAAAAGGGAAAATGGGATTTTTTTTTTTTTTTTATTGACTGACACCCACATTCAAAAGTCTAAAGGTTTCTTCAAATTCCAGACAAAATTACTACTAATTTCAGACAAATTTTACATTTTCCACATCAAATTAAAAAAAAAAGACTAATTATACAATTTAAATTATTAATTGATATGAAATTTTATATATTTTACACTAAAAAATATTAATTAACGGATTTATATCGATTAATGGCGTCAGCCACTATTGAATCGGATCCCATGTCAAAAAGTCAAAAGTAGAGAAAAAAAAAAAATAGTAGAAGAAAATAGCGCCCAGTGCAGAGTTTGGCATCTCCTCCTCTCGTAGCCGACGATGGCAATTGCCGACGAGAGGAGAAGTCTCTCTATCCTCTACAAATGCATTGCATTTGCTCCTCTTTTGTCCATTCCAAGTCTAACAGATCCATATCTCAGCTAACTTTAACATTAAAATCTCAAAAAAAATCCTACTTTTCCCCTAAGGTAGAATCATGAGCATCAAAGCATGTGAATGAATTTATTTCTTCAATTGTAAATATTATTCACGAATTATATTTATATTTAAAATAAAATTTTCAAATCACCATTAAAGGTATACATAAAATAAATATAATTTTTTTCAATATTTGGTAAAGGAGAATTTCATCAACTCTTAATAATAAATACAAATTAAAAATATAATAATGATTTACAATATTAACTAAATTGTACCCCATTTATCTAACTTGCATAATTAATTTCTGTGACTCCCTTTCATGCCTTGATATCTTTGCTAAAGGTGAAGCTGGAAAAGCTTAGGACAAAAAGAGAGAAAAAAGAAAAAAAATTGGCATGAAAATGTGATAGACAATCATCAAGTATTGTATGAAAGAGACAAGTAATGGCACATGATGAATTCTGAATTATATTACAGTGGCATGCATTAATTTATATGATGTAATTATAATAATAAATTTTAATTAAGAAGATGTCCATGAAAACAGGAACAGACAGCAAGTGTGGAAAGCTTTATCGTCACCTATCCATGTCAGTCTATATCTCTCTCTTCTTTACAACAATGCTGGATTACATTTGAAAGTGAGGCACCTTTAAATCTTATATAGCTAATTCAATTCGTATCACCTTCTGCTTCTCACAATTATATATATATATACACATGAACAACACTCTTTTTCATTAATCATGCCTTCTCCCAAGTATCCTTTAAAATGTGATATTTGTTCTCACATGTGATGATTAACCATTTTTTTTTGTTTTATTTTCCAAGATAATAATAATTTTTTAATCAAGTAATTAGTGAGATGACTATAATGAGAACTACACATGATGATTAAATTAGAGTTCAAGTTAATAATACGTAATAAAATATTATGAAATTATGAACGAGTTTATTTTATGAAAAATAATTTATATGTAAAAATATTTTTTATAAAAATATTTTTTATTGTTTGACATATATCTAATATCTTATATTGTTCACAAAATTTATCAAGCCAAATATCGTAAAAGTTGGGAAAGCGAGATTAAAAAAATGATTTCTGATTTTAAAAGTAAGAAGTTTTTTTTTTTATTTTATTTTAAGATTATTTTCCTCTTATCAATAACTTATTTTCTTTTTATCAAATTTCTTAAACACTCCAAACATTAGAAAATAAAGAAATTGTTTTCAAGGAAATTTCCTTCCAACAAACGGAGCTTAAAATTTCAATTATTGTGAAGTTAAAATCAAATTTATTAATTCTTAACTAACACATAAAATAATCTTCTAGATTATGTTTGGTTGGAAGGAAGGAATTAGGGAGGAAAAAAAAAAACTCTTTCAAAATTATCAGATTAATCACTTGTCAATTAAAAGAAAAATAATTGAAATAAATCATTTATGACAAATGATGTAATGTAGTATTATTATATTTTTATTTTTATATTTAATTATAAAATAAAATATAAATAATATAATAATAATTTATTTAAATATTCAATTCATTTTTTAAAATTAATTAAGAGCACACACACATAAAATAAAGAATACACATACTTTTTAATAAAATCATGATAATTTTATTAAAATATATTAAATTTTATATTTCATACCACATATACACGTTGTTTACAATTAATATGAGATTTTGAAAGATCAACTCATAATCCAGAAGTAGATAGACACTATCAAACAAACTCAATTTTTTTTTAATTGATTAATAAAATATTAAATTTATTTGATAACAGCTTGCTTTAAAATCTTAGTCTAATTTATTTATTTTAAGTTTCAGTCTGATTTCACTTTGATTTCAAGATAGAATTAGTAGTTTAAGTCCGTAAAATCAAAGGCACTAACCCTAACCAATTTCCGTTGGACCCGATTCAAGTCAAATTGAATTTTTCAAATTTACTTTAGCCTTATTATATTAGCGTTTACACAAAACAAAGTTACATTTTAATAAAAATTGACATCATAAAAATAACAATTTATATATTTATAAGTAGCCATCACCCTATTTTACACCAAATTAACCCGTCTATAAATTTAATAAAAATCATTTCGTAATTCTTGCGAATCACTGAAGATTTCATAATTCATGGAGATGGGTAAAAATTTTTCTCCAAAGCAAACAGGAAATAGTTAGGTAGACCACATGCTTTAAGGCATTCTCTAGACGCACTGCAAAATCCAAGACAAAACGGCAGCCAAAGTCAATTGTGAACAACTAGAGATATGATTAGGTTTAGGCATAGCACAAAAGTAAGACATTGGGCCAAGATTTCAAGTGGTAATGGTTCAATGACATCGATCATGATAACCCATTTCTAAATTATCTATATCAACCCTAATAAGAACATGCTGCTATGATGATATCAGAATAATTTTGAAGAAGAATAAGAAGAAAGTGTCAAGTTTGGGCAAATAGTAATGGTCAAGAATATATAACCCCTTAAAAAAAAAGGAATGGTCAAGAATAGTTGGCGCCATTATATGAAGATTGTGTTCAGCATGCAAGTGGTTCGTTGGCTTTGTTTTCCAACTCAATTCTAACTTAAAGAAAAAAAGGGATTTGAACGAACTAATAAATTTAATTTCTTTAAATTTTTTAGATTCTCCATATTTTACCCTTTATATATAGAAAGGGGGAAATAAAGTGGAGAGAAAAGAAAATAAATTTATCTTCTTTTAATTTTTTATTTAAATATTAAATAAATAGAAATAAAGAATTTCATTTATCATTTTATGTAATTAAATAAAAATATTTCCTTCTAAATTAGAGGAAAATAAAGAGAAATAAATATTATTTATATTAAAATATTTAAATGCTCTTCTACAATATGATAAACAAAAAAAAATAAAGGTATAATAATTTTTTTAAGGAGAAATTATATCTCTTTTATTTTAATAATTTATTCAAATAATATAGAGAAAATTATTTTTTTTCTGTTTATTTATGCTTTTTAATTTTTATGCATTTTTCCTGCACAATTAAAGCTTTTTTTTTTTTATTCTCAGTTATTCACGATTAAGCATGTTTAACTTCCCTTATTTTTACCAAGAAAAAAAAAAAGTTGAAACTGCGAAGCTAGGAGCTTTTAAATTTCACTAACATTAAATTAATTATATTTTCATATGATTTAGTTGATTATATTTATTTAATTACTTCGTGTTGCAAATATGTTTAATTTTAAATAGTTTTAATTAATATGAATATATGGCAAGATATGTTAAGGATCCTCTGATAAATCTTCATCTTAGCTAAAATTTCACCCGCAGTTGTTTTGGTAGTGACTGGCTTTTTTTTTCTTAATAAATTCAAATAATATAAACAATCCAAGAAGGGTAGCTCTCTTCCCTGAATATTAAACAAGAAATAAATGATCAAAACACAATATAACTTAGCTGATTTTACATAAAATTCTACGTAAAACATCTAGATTATGAGAAAAGCAAACAAAGATCTTTCGTAGCTAACCTAAAAATCCAGGAATAGCTAAAGAATCAAAACATTAGAGGCGTAAATAAAA
The DNA here is from genome assembly GCF_030052815.1 of Hevea brasiliensis. Taxonomy (NCBI): domain Eukaryota; kingdom Viridiplantae; phylum Streptophyta; class Magnoliopsida; order Malpighiales; family Euphorbiaceae; genus Hevea; species Hevea brasiliensis. Next base: position 53,919,083 of record NC_079508.1, read on the forward strand.
AGGCTGTACAAGAAAAGAAGGAAACCCTATTCTTTTGGCTCCACTATGTTCTCTTTTTTTCCCGTCAAACAAAGACGGAAAGGAAGTAGAGAAATAGACAAAAGAAAGTACACAGATCATTTAAAGTGGGTTTTGGAAGAGGGCTTTTTTTTTTTTTTTTTTCTGAAAGATTGATCATGCAGATTAAATTGCAAGAGAGCTTTCAAGAACGCATTGGATAAAACAAGCATCTCTATCTCGTTCTGATAAGGAAACTAGCAAGCACAGCCCTAGCCACGTTCCCCACTGCCATACGCTTTATTCATTTCAAGAGGGCTTAAGCCAAGCAAAGGCCAAAATCAATCAGAATCAGCACAATCTTTCACCCACTGGTGCAACTGCAGCCTGTTCCTGCTGCTGCTGCAGCAGCCGAAATTAAGCACCCCAGTCCTCGCCATCAGCTGTGGATTGCAGAGATATTACCCAGTATCCAACTTCAAAAGCAAACCCATCACGCAGTATCCCAACTTGTAAAACCCCATTATGAGACAGAAGTGCTTATTTCGACATCCATGACTCCTCCACAGTCGTACATTCAAACCACTATAGGACAGACCACTCCGTGAGGCTTCTTTTCACTTCTCTATTTTCTCAATAAAGTAATTTCTTTGGACTATTCAACGATTTAAAATTAATTAATACGAAAATATATATATTTTTCCAAAAAAATACACTGTTCCTCCAAGCTAGAATCACTACAACGTTACATTAACACCGAAAACATAAAATTAAACAGCAATAATGAGGATGATAAATAAAAGCAACGCCCAAAGGTTTTTTTCTTTCAAAGAAAAAAAATCTACAAATTCACAGTAACTTTAATACATCTCTCCTTTAGAAGGGCGGTGGAGGAAGTGGTGGCCTAGCAGTGGGTGCCCAGATTACATCAGACGGCGAATGACTACTGTACATAGCCATCCCACACGACTCGCCTCCACCTTGTGTGTGTCCACTATCTCCTCCGCCTGCACCGGCACCGGACACAGATGGAGAGTGACCCTCGCCACCACCGCCTGACCCAGAATTTCTCCCTTCATCTTCACCAGGTAACCGGTGATAACTCGGGTTATTAAACGTCGCCGCGATGACATACACAGCACCAACTGCTACCAAGCTGCCAGCAACAAACCCACCCACGATCTGGCCCTGAGGACCCGCCAAAGAGATAGTGAAAGTGTTGGGTACTGGATACGACACCGCTTGGGGCAAAAAAGTAGCAGAGATCGATAAAATGTCGAAGCTACCATGGAAAGTAATGGTAGACCCGGGAGGAGTCGACGGCTGACGAAGAGTGACGTTAGCAACGGCGCCTGATCCTGAAAGAACGCAGATACCGATGTTCTTGCGGCGGCAAAAGCTGGATATCGCTTCAACGACGTCGCTTCCACCAGGGACTTCGAGAATGTAAGGACTCATAGCTGGTTCAGCGTCGCGTGCAATGATAACAGGTGGTCTAGGTTTATTCTTGGAACCAGGCGGTCTGCCTCTGGGCCGGCGAACAACTTCGATAGTGGCACCATCAGTGCCAGCACTACTATTGGGTTCGGTGGGTTTCTGTTTCTGGGTTGGCGTGGTGGTGGTCGGGGTAGTGTTGGGGGAAGGGGTGGTTACGACGGCAGCACCGGTGCTTCTAGTGTCATCGTCCTCAGATTCACGAGAGAGTTGGAAGTGCTGAGTGAAGGGAAGATGGTGGTGGTGGTGGTGGTGGTGGTGGGGGTGAAGTTTGGAGAACATGTTCATAGGGGTGACGTTTTCATGCTTTGGTGGGTGGTGTGGCTCTACATACTCACCTTTCATGTTTTTCGAGAGTAGGGATTGGTTTTGGTTATATTTTAATCTCTATTTTGGGTAGGTATGGTGAAATTGGTAGGATATTTGCTTGGAAAGATGTTAGAGATATAATAAAAAAAGGGTAAATAAGAAGATCGATAGATACGAAAGAGGATGAGATACGGAGACTGAGACGGGGAATGAGCAAGAAAGGAGTGTTATTTCTCGGAATTGTTTATCGAGTTAAACAGAGAGAGAGAGAGAGAGAGAGAGAGAGAGAGAGATGGGTGCAAATATAAAGAGGAAGGACAGGTAGGTGATCTTGGAAACTAAGTGAAGACTAGTGGCGCTGCTGGGAAAGGTGGAAGGGTAGGGTCCACGGATAGAGATTTGGTTAGCTAAACCCAAACCACATGGCAACTCCTTTGGGCTTTAGAGGTTTTGATAAAGATGAAAAATTATTGAGGAGAGTAAGAGTAGACAAATGGGAAGAGTCCTTTGGAGCATTCCCGACCGAGTGGATTGACAATGACTAGTTGATGTTGTATCTTTTGGGTCATGGGGAATGCTCTTTATGCATCTTCTCTCAAATTTTAATTTCTCTCTGTCTTTCTCTATCTCCATCGTCATGGCATTTCAAAATTGTTTATTTCTAGCTCTCTCTCTCTCTCTCTCTCTCTCTCTCTCTCTCTCTCTCTCTCTCTCTCTCTCTCTCTGCAAATCTTGAAAAACCATCTTTTCTCCATTGTAAAAAAATTCAAACACTTTTTTTTTTAAATGTCAATGCATTACAAGGCCATAAGGGTATTAGAATTACAAATAGCATGAAAAGAAAAGGCTTCACTCCTAACTAATTACATAGCAATAAATGATGAAAATTAAGTTTAGCTAAGTGGTAATCTACTCCATTAGCTTTCCTATTAACATAAGAGAATTCAATATGAGCAAAGTGGAAAGCTAGGTCTCTAATAGCATTCACCGTAGCTTGGATTTCTCAACAACAATCACTCTAAAAGCTCTTAAGTTCTTGAATCAGAATTAGATTTAAGGATGATGGACTGTGCTTCCATACTCGAAGCTAGCTTGATTGCTTGTAACAAAGTTTTTGCTTTTCCAGCTAGGGGGAGGAATATATGATTTTCTTGACAGCCCTGTCAACAACCCTCCCTAAATAATTTCTAGTTATCACTGCAATGGATGAGTAAGGGGAATCATTCGTCCAAGCAACATCACAGTTAAATTTAAAAGTACCTCTAGGAGGAAGAAGCCAATGCCAAGATGTAAAAGATCCTCCCATTTCAATAGGATCTGATGGAGGAGAAAGATTCAATGAAGTTACTGCATAAAATTCATTAAGGGATTCGGATATCTTGCAAGCAGTATAATTTGGATTTGGTTGAATATGTTCAAAAAGAGCTTTGTTCCTTGCTTTCCAAATCCACTAGCAAAAAAAGGCTGAGATAACTAGGAGGTCCTGATTCCATCTTCCTTCGATTACTTGAGTAACTAAACTCGATCACCATCTGGCAATAGAAGTGAAGCCAATGGGGTTTGGTTTAAACCCAATGGGACTAATAAACCATGCAGCTCATGCATGATCACACCACAAAAGTGCATGCTCTGTAGTTTTCAGCTTCCTGGTTAAATATAGGGCCTATGGGACTGATTGTCATCCCTCTCTTCTTTAAGTTATCCTCCACTAGAATAGCATTGATAACCATTCGCCAAATGAACACTTTAATCTTGGGGGGAATTGACAAATTCCAAGTTTTCTTCCACACAGCTGATGGAATTTGGTGAGAAACCATTGATCTGCTCACACTATCAATCCAAGACCTCCTTGCCAGTAATCTGTACCCTGATCGAACTGAGAAGATGCCAGATATGTCATAATGCAAGATGGTTCTATCATGGAACCTCCTTCGAGCAATAGGAATTGACATTATTGCTCTAGCTTTTTCTACGCTACACATTTGAGCCAGTAGATCCTTTTCCACCCAAGATGCTCATGGTCAATAAGATCAACAACCCAGTTAACATTTAAAGGGAAATTTATAGGCCTTTGAATTTTAAAACCCGGAATTGATGGAATCCAAGGATCTTCCCACGCTAAAGTAGAACTACCATCATTTATATTGATTCAACCTCCCTCCCATCTGAGAGACTCTTCCATATCTAAGAACATTTCCAAGATTTGACAGCCTACCAAAAGGTTGTTTGGGGAAAACACAGCCCTTTCAATACTTTTGCCCAGAGACTTGAAGGATTATTAATCAATCTCCAACATTGCTTCACTAGACATGCTAAATTAAACTTATTGAAATCTCTAAAACCCATCCCACCGATGAATTTTGGCAAGGTTGCTCTCTTCCAACCCACCCAACATAGCTTCTTTTCCTTATCTCTCCTTCCCCACTAAAAATTGAAGAAAGGCTGTTAAGCTAAGCACAGAAAGATTGAGGATACTTGAAACGCCCCTATGTTCACTAGTTCTATACATTTTACTGTTCCGATGACCAGTGTAGGTCCGAACAGTTAAGAGGCTTAGAACCATAATTAAGTCATCTAGAAAAGTCATAAACAAAAATTAATAGTCATTACATGAAGGTTAAATGCAAATGAAGAAAACAAGATATAATGGGTTAAATGAGCCAAGGTCACAGCGATGGGTGACGGAACCGGAAAGTGACTGCGAGCTCAGTCGTTGCCCTACTTTCGAGTGGGACCCTATGGCACCCTAGCCTTAAGAATTATTGCGAACCTAATGGTAATGTGAAAATCTCAGAAAAGAATAAAAAACCAGTTCAAAAAATTGAACCAGAGTTCCAGAAGCAATTAAATGTTGCTAGAAAAACGGATCAGACCGGTAAGGGGCAATTTGGTCAATTCACCCTTAGATGTGACTTTTGACCTAAATGTCTAATAAAATCTAGGAAATTAAAAAAATTAAAAATTTGATTAAAAGAGAAGAGGTGAGTGAAAGAAAAGGAAAATGAAATGAAAAAAAAAATAAAAAGAAAAGAATTATGATATCATCCTTACACAAGCATGAGGTAATAAAGAATTTTAATTTAATTTAATTATTTTGTGATAAGTATAACAAGATAAATTAAAAAAAAGGTAAAAATCCTCATTTTATCTTATTCCTTGCTGCCCCAATTCTCTCTCTCATCTCTCTCACCATTTTCTCTCATTTCTCTTCCAATTCCTCCATGAAAGCTTACCCCAAGCTTTCTAAACCCTAAATTTCACCCCCAATCCCTTATAAAACTTGTAGAAAACCTCAAATTGAACTTCAAGAAAAAGATTAGAAGGAGAAAATTTGAAGAAATTTGAAGGGAATTGAAGTCTCAAAGGCTCATAAAAAAGGTTAGTAGTAATCCTTCTAATTTCTCTCTAAATCTATGCTTAAGCACTCTAAACAAGTTGAAAATTGTTGAAAATAAAACAAAAATAACATGTTAAGAGACCTCATGAAATTCGGCCACCTTGAGTATGCTTAGGATTTGATGGAATTTGTTGGAATTAAAAGTGTATTCAAGCTTAGTTTAGTATGTAAATGTGTTGTATACACTTTGATTTCATGAATTATGTCAATTTCATAATTAGGGTTCTTGACCAATGGGAAATTGGAGAAAAATTTAGGGATTTGGTCAATTGATGCAAATTGATCTAATTGAGGCTTAAATTGGTCAATTGGTATGAATTGGATTGTGATTGAATGATTGAAACTAAGATTGAATGGTGTATGTGTAAGGGTCAATTTTGGCAACTTGACCCATGCCCATTCAAATGAGTATAACTGAAATTCTGTTGCTCCAATTAGTGTGAGGCCAATTGGAGATAAAAATTAAGACCCAAAGATACAATTTTTATGTAGAAATCTAGCCCTAAAACTGACCTTATGTTGGTGAAAAATTAGATTGAATTCGGATCACACACCCTGTCACTGTACAGAATTGACCATATGAATAGTACTTATTCAAATTGTCATAACTTGGTGTAGAAAGGTCCAAATGACATGATTTTTATACTAATGAAAAGTATAGACATAGTAGAACAATTTTCATGATAAACATGGTCAAAATTGCCAACCAAAGTTAGTCCCTCAAATCTTCCAGAATTGTGCCCAGAATTCTAGATTTTATCAATCTAGCCAGCCACATTAGAAATAGCATAACTTGAGCTACAAAATTTCAAATGGAGTGATTCAAAAAGAGAATTAATGCTAAGACATTAAGGAACAACTTTGATGAAGGAAAGTTGGCCAAATTTACGCTGTAGAAGGTCCAATGGAATAGTAAAATCAAGTGACCAAAAACTGAAAATTTGTAATTCCTCCTAGGAAACTTTGAATTTAATTTGGCAATCAATGCTAATAAAAATGTGACTTAAAATGTGGTATATGGGGATGATTAGAATTAGTATAACTATTTAGTATGAAAAAGTCAATATTTTGACCAATTGGTCAAATAAATAGTAACCATAAACATACCACATACAAAGAATTCAACCTTTAGAGGAAACTTATAAGGAAAATTTAGTATGCATAAATTTATTTGTTGAATCAATTATGGGAAATGAGTTGAATGAATATTAAAATGTTTTAAATTGTGTATTTCAGTAGAAAAAGATACTGGAAATGATAGGGAACAAGTGAGTCAAGGCAGAGAGGCGACTCATTAGAGGTTTGTACACAATAACTTTTCACTTTTGATTTACTATTAAAAAAATATTTTAACATATTTTAGAATAATTTTTGCTAAATAATGCTTTGATAAATGTTATGCTGCTTACTTTGTAAATATGAATTTGAAATGAAAATTGATTAGTGTTTTGCATGAAATATTTGAATAATACGATTTTGAATTTGGTTTTGGATTCACACTTAGTATGACAGTAACGTTGTATTCCTCCTCCATTTATGGGGTTGAGATTGACTATGTTTCTCCCTCTCTGGCTTCCTAGTTTGAGGTTGAGATTGGAAGAGTACTCATAGAGCTAGCTAGCCACCTCCCTCATTGATTTCAATTAGTGGGGTTAAGATTGCCTTGATGTGGCGTACAACATGGCATTGATTGAAAATTTTGTATTATGACCTAAGTTGTGTATTGATTGACAATACTGTGATTTATAAATTATTTTGATAAAATAGTATTGTAAAAGTTGACATCAATTTCATGAAATGTGAAAGGATTTAAATATGTGTTATCAATGTATGCTTTTATATTCAACAACTTTAAATTTTTATTATGCACTATTGAGTAAAAGTTACTCAACGATAGCTTTTAGTTGTTGTCACAGATAAGAGAAAAGATAAATTAGCAGAGTGAGCTGCTACAGTGACAGGAGAGCACCATTTGAGGATTTTTGTATGGGTATATTATTTATACCCTTTGTAATTTAGTTTGATGTAAATATTTTTGTTCATATGTTTCTTTTGTAATAGTTGAGCAGTTGTGCAGTATAATTTGTAATGATACTATTTTTGTTTTTTTTTTCTGTAAAATGAAGACTTTTGTGTTTATATTGGATATATTAAAAAAAATTGATGTTTATTTTAAATTGTATTGAATTGAGAATTGATGGATATTAAAAATGCATTGAGATTGTATTAAATTGGGGAGTATTGAAGTTGAGATTGAAAAATTAGTATTAGAAGTGCTTTCTTTTCAGGTTTTGAAGATCTATTTTCTTAAATTACAGCTGGCAATCTGCCGAAATTTTTATAAAATTTGTAAAAAATTATATTTACTAAAATATTTGTTTATGACATAAACTCCAACTAAAGGCTTTTAAATAATGCTTTAACATTACTTTACAATTTTAAAATGAATTGAAATTGTTCAAAATCCCTTGTAGTGTATTTAATGAGTTATCGGTAGGCGAAGTTCGGTAATTTATTAGATATACTACGGGATCATTTTGCACCTTACGGAGGGGTAAGGTGTGACAATACCTTAGGATAGCCATTGAATATGCTGGGATTGCGTGGAGTACAGACTTGATTAGTATTTCTCTACTTGCTTGCGTTGACAGTTTTTGTTGCCAGCTTTGAGTTTTAGCCCCAATTCTCTCTTCCACAAAATTGAGGGCTTGAGCTTTTGATCTTCCCCAAACTGAAGGCAATCCAAGATACTTCTCTCTAGGCAACATTTCATGCATTTCCAGTACTGCTAATATTTCCCTTCTAAGATTGGAGTGAGAATTCTTACTGAATTGCACATTAGACTTATGGAAATTGATTTTCTACCCTGACGCCTTTTCATATGAATGGAGAATTGACTTTATAGCTTTTGCATCAGCCCTAGTAGCTCTCCCAAAGATCAAAGTGTCATCTGCAAAGAGAATATTAGTAACAGTGGGAGTAAATATGTTGAATTGAAACCCTTTGAAATGGCCCAACTGATGTTCTCTATTAATTAAACAAGATAGGGCTTGAGAGACAAACAAAAATAAGTAAGAGGAGAGAGGGTCCCATTGCCTCAACCCTTTTGAGGGATAAAAAGGAGGGGTTGGAGCTCGATTCACCAAAATGGAATAACTAACAATTGTGACACATTACATTACCCTGTGCACCCACTCCTAAGAGAAACCAAAGTTCAACAGAATTGCTTGGAAAAATTTCCACTCAACCTGGTCATACGCTTTATGCATATCAATCTTCACAGCCATGGAGTGCTTCTTACCTTTAGGTTTCCTCAGATGTTCAAAGACCTCATGAGCTATTATGATATTATCTTGTATAGCTCTGTTAGGGATGAAAGCTGCCTGGTTCTGCATAATAAAAGCATTCATACAAGGTTTAAGCCTATAAATAATGATTTTGGAGATCACCTTATATAGAAAACTACATAGGCTTATTAGCTTATATTGTTTAACATTGCAGGGACTTTTACATTTTGGAATAAGAGTTACATTTGTCCTATTGAGCTGTTTACAAAGAAAACCATTAACAAAAAAGCTTTTGACTGTATTACATATGTCAGGGCCAATGACATTCCAATTATTTTGATAAAACAATCCTGAAAAACCATCAGGTCCTAGAGCTTTTGAAGCACCTAAATCAAAAATAACTTTTTTAACATCTGCATCAGTTACTGGAGCTGAGAGTTGGTCATTCATCTCTTGGGAAACCAATTCAGGGATAAGCTCAATCACTTCCTGGATACCCGAAGGTCTACTACTTCTATATAAGTGCTTAAAGAAGGAAAGAATTTTAGTCTTAATCTCCTCAGGGCTGTCAATCCACCTGCCATCATCTCTTTGCAGCTTAATTATGGCATTTCTTTATCATCTCTGAATTGTAAACATGTGAAAAAAAATGGGTATTCCTATCCCCTGCATGAAGCCAGTTTATACGAGACCTCTGTTTTCAGTGTCCCTCCTCTTGCTTTTGGAGCACATTAAGCTTGCCTAGCACATTCTCCTTTGCTTGGTTATTTTCCGAATTAAGAGGATCTGCATATATCTCTTCCACACGATTTTGCAATCTCTCAATCTCATTCTTTGTCCCTCGAAAATGAGCATAATTCCAATTACTCAACACTTTTCTGCACCTTCTCAGTTTATGAGCAATTGAAAACATGGCGTAACCTCTATCAGCAACCCTTCAGGCTTTATTAATTATTTCCTGGTAATTAGGGTGGTATAACCATTTCTTTTTAAAATGAAAAAGGAAATTTGGATTAATGGGCAGAAACTCTAAAGTCAGGATGAGAGGCCTATGGTCTGAACCTCTAAGAGTTTCATGGAGGATTGCAGCTTTAGGGAACAATTCACACCATTCTATCGACCCTAAAGCTCTATCTGGTCTCTCTTGGATGGATGTAGGACCAAATTGTTTGTTATGCCAAGTATACAATAGTCTTTTATATCCCAAGTCTATAAGATTACTTTTGGAGATGAAAGACTGAAACTTTCTAACTTGGGATGCACTAAGCTGACTACCCCCTAATTTCTCCTCCTCCAATAAAACCACATTAAAATCACTAATACACAGCCAAGGTTCAGGGCTAACAGCCTTTAATAACAAAATATCCTCCCAAAGGAGATCACGTTCCTCCCTATAAGGATTGCCATAGATAAAAGTTGCATTAAAACTATTAGAGTTTCCCTTCAGTGAGAGATGCACGTCAATAAAAATTTTTACAGCTTTAATGACTTGCACTTGAACATCATTTCTCCACCAGAGTGCCAAGCCCCTTGCCTTCCTAATAGGATTAACATAATAAGCTCTATAAAAATTCATTCTTCTTTTAATGATTTCCATATAGTTCTGCTTTTGTTTTGTCTCCATTTAGAAAATAATGGAGGGGCTATGCTTATGATTAAGCTCTTTCAGAGCTTGAACTGCTTGGGATTGCCCAAGTCCCTGAAAGTTTCACACTAAAGAAGTCATGGTGATCATAATGGCTCTTGGCCAGCCACCAAAGCTCCAGTAGTGTTGAAATATGAATTAACCACCCGTTCATCTGCTTCATCTCCTATTTTATTTAGTATCAAAGAATTCTCCTCGTCCTTATCCAACAGCCTCTCCTCAGTGCTTTCCCCTACCTGTGTTAAACTCCTCGCCCTCTTTTTCCACCTATGCCTGACTGGCCCTTTTTCCTCTTCATTAGTTAATTCTTTCTTAGTTTGCGAGATGCCTGCTCTCCTTTATCCTCTTGGTCATTTTCAGTCCCTCCCTTTAAACCTTCCCCTTTCTCTTGATCAGTGGCAAAACCCAAAATTTGTTTTATCTCATCTGGCCCAAGTCCAACAATAATATAATTTGGTTTCAGATCACTACATGCCAAATGGACCAGGAAGTCTAACGATTTGGGTTCCTACAAGTTTGGGTCTAAGCTGAAAGGCTTTGTAATGTCAAGTTGGGCTAAAGATGAGAGAGAGGGTCATTTGCGATGAGGCTCAAGAGAAGGCTCTAAAGTTTGACTAAAAAACGTTCCCCGAGCTTTACTATTATGGGCCAAGCTTCTCTTCTGGCCCACTTTAGGAACAAATGTTTATGTCTTCAGAAAGTTTTGGATAATTACCATCTAAGGGAAGAAAGTTCATACTTTGCTTAGATCCAATCTTGATAGCTGCATGGGGCATCTTTGTCTCATTAATACCTTCATCCCTGACTGCAAAAGGCTTCTCTTGATAGTTTGTTACAGGCTCCATTAGAGAAGTGTTATCAGAGAGGGTAGCCAGGAAAACTAATTCTGCCTGTATTTCTTTCCCTTTTCTATGGTGTATAATCATCTCAGGAGATGTATTGGGATTCCGAAGAACTACTTTCGTACCATCTGGGTTTCCTTTCTCTTGATTTTGAAGATATTTGCAATAAATGTGGGTAGGTGACCTCGATTTTAGCATATGTGAACTATCTGAAGGCGCGTTAAGATTATGCACAAGGATTGAAGTCTCCTTGTCTACATGCAATGGTTGGAAAGAGAGAAAGGGCAGTTCAGGTGTTCTGTGATGGCAATAAGGTGATTGGGTCAGTAGGGGAATATCTGTAGACATGCCTTGAAAGGGAGGTTTTGCCATTGACCATATTCCGTATTTCAACTATCCTTCTCTCCTATTACTCTGAGAAGATAATTCTTGGTTCTTTGGGCAGTACTTGACAATGTGGCCGATGATCCAACAGAGGAAGCAAAAAGTTGGTAGTTTCTCATATTTTATTTGAACGCGTTCCCTTCGATTCACTTCTCTGTTTAGTTGGAAACCTGTGAGTAAGGGCTTATGGACGTTTATCCACACTTTAATTCTAAAAAAGGAACACCAATTTTTAGTGCCAATTCTCGAATCATCTATTTTGATCAACCCTTCGAAAAGAACCCCAATTCGTCTAACACTATCCTTATTCCAGTTACTAGGAGGCAGCCCATGAATTTGTATCCAGAATCTCGTTGTCTCAAACTCAATTTCATGGAGGGATTTGTCTGGAGGCCATATTTGGATTAGCAGCATGTTATTATCTATCGACCAAGGCCCTTCTTCCATTATGGCATCTATTTCTCCGCAATCATCAAAAGTGAAAATGTAGCAATTATCCTGACCTCTCCTTATTAGTAGTATGACCTAGAGCATATCATTTAGTATGTATCTTGTATATGTTTTATTAATAAAAGGCATTTTCACTTTTCCGTTTACATAATATATTTATGTGTAATAGAAAAGGTCAATTGATATTTTGTTAGAAATATTATTCTTAAGTTGTTAAGAATATGAGTGACAGTATTTTTAGCACAAAGTATCATAAATTGGTTCACAATCGAGAATACTTCACACAGGACGTGACTTATCCAGAAAGATTGTATTCATGTTTATTCCCAATGTATTTATATAAGATATAAATAAGATGGAATGGTGAGTCTCATACCATATAACAAACATGATAGACACTTATACACGATAAGTAGGCTGAACCAGTGATATTTATGACAAGCACATGGAGTTTACTCTTGTTAATGTATTGTCATAAATCATATCAGTGCATATAATTTTTAGACCTGAGATAGCACAGTTATCTTGTATATAGGTGGTTTGAGTTTGATACTGCTTTCATACTTGTACAGTGTATGGGTATATGAGCATGTGTTGGCTCCTACTAGTTATATATGGAGGTAGGTGTTGATCAATATGGAATCTGTTATCCTAAGTAAATAGGAATAAAATCCTATGTTCATTTAATTATTCTTGATGTTACAAGTTCCTGGCCAGGATAGATTTAATCAGAAAAGAATTTTTGATGAGAAAATCTTTTTAATCAATAACAGGAATTAAAAGAGAACATAATATTTATAGCAAATGGGGTTTGACATAAACTATGACTCCAGCTTGAATTGAGATTTTGTAATAGAGTGATTCTAGTGCATGGTAACATATGATTATAGGTTATTTAAGGTAAACATTATTACTAATTGGGTGGCTATGGCATGCTATGCTAGGTATTAACCATAGTTATGAGCTGCATAAAATGATTTAGAGAAATCATTTATGGTAAAAAAAAGTTCTGATGATATTAAGAGTTGATATCATATCTCATTGCCAATTAGTAATGAGTCTAGTGAGTCACACATATACATAAGTAATCACTAAGTTAAATGTGATTTAATTAATTATTAAATATGTTTGATTTCCAATTAGATTGCAAAGTCCCTAGCATGGCTTGAAACCAAATCTAAGTTATTAGATGTATAGTATAAGTTAAATTTATATTTAAAGTGTTTAAATATAAATTTATTTAAATATAAATTTAATTATGAGAAATTAATTAATAGAGATTAGTTAATTAATTTATAGATTAATTAATTAATTTATATTTGATATAAATTGATTAGAAAAAGTGAAATAATTATTTTGAGTTAAGAACTCAAAATTAAGACACAAGAGTATTTTGGTCATTTCACATAGTGACATATGGCACAATGAAATGGTGACACATGGCACTACACATAAGCTTGCCAATTATCTTTTAATCATATAAGATGATTAAAGTCAAGATTAAATTTAAGTTTGACACTTGGCACAATGTGATTGGGTCAATTAAACTAAGAGCCAATCAGAAGGTGATATGTGGCAAGAGTTTTAAGTGATGAACTAGCTATATAAGGGAAAGGATGAAAAGAAAAAAAATTAATCTGCTATTTGTTTCATTGGTGCCGCCACCCAAAGCATCTCTCCCTTCTCTTTTTCTTCATCTTTCATCAATTCAAAGAGAATTGACAACATTCTCTTAAATTAAAATTGCTAGAAATCGTTTCTAGTATCTTGTATATATATCTGTAATCTCTCTAAAGGAAAAACCTGATTTTCTAATTAATTGGAAAGGCTTGAGAAGTTGTTCAAGGGGCTGTCATTAGTGATCTTGGTGTGGACAAGCTAGAGGTACAACATCTGGTGTCCTAGGCGTATTCCAAAGGTGTCAAACACAACTGCAGTGCATCAAAAGGTTAGTACACTTGATTTTGATCTAATCTAGGGTTCTAATGAATTAATTTGTCAATTCTAAAATTTTAAATGAGAAATGTAGATCCAAAAATATATATTAAAAGAGTTTCAATATGCTGTTTATCATTTAAATCAAATAGATAAAAATAAATCTTGCATGATGCATGAGACCCTAAGAGAAAATTTTTTGAATTCAATGATCTAAACTTATATTTTTCATGCTTCCGCTCGTTCACTCCAAACTTGACAATCTGCTTTTAATTTCCAACTTTTTGACAAAGTTGATTTTAAAATGCAGGGATTTTATTTCTTCATCCTAATCACTTTTACTACCAACTTGTTATCGGTAAAAAGCGTCCCTGTGTTTGCAGCTGATATGAATTCCAAAGACGGTTCCTCATAGGACAAAGTTTCCGTCACTGTAACTATATTTTGCAATGAAGATTCTAACTGATTCATAATGGTGAGAGAGAAAGGTTGGACTTGGTGAAGGTTGCGAACTAGGAAAGATGGAAAATAAATGATTGGGATAAATGCAGACGCATAAGGAGATGAAAAAGGGAAACAGCAAGCTATTAAGGAGAACGAGAAAAACTCCACTAGTTGGAGAGATATTATCAAACACTCTGCTCACTTTCACAAGAAGGTTTCACATAGATTAATTCTTTTGTGTTGCAATTTTTATGAGATGGGTTTTCTTTTAAAGATGAGTCTTTTTGAACCCCTTGATCAAAGGGAAATATTTGAGCTCTTCTAATCATTTTTGCTTAGGAAGCACATCTTTTATTTGTGTTATGTATATAGTCATCTCTAATTTAAAAAACAAAAAAAATAAAAAAATAAAGAAGACAAAAGTGAGACAAAGATTGGTCCACCTTTTTCCAATTTTAAACTTCCGAAATGTGTAAAGTAAACATGAAAGCGGACCCGCATGCATCCTGTAGCACAGTTCTTTTCTTCCACTTGGCAAGTTGCAATCTCTATTTCCTTATCTAGAAATATCATCACAGATAGGCTATTTAGATTGTGTCTTTATTGTATTCAGGGAAATTTTTATATTGTGCACTGCTTCCTTATCATTTAATTATCTTTCAAATACGTACAATCCCATTATTTATTATTTTTTTCTTTTCATTGAAATTATACTAATATTTATATATAACAATATTTATATTTATTTTTATAATATATAAAACATACAAACATTTCGTTCATTAAATTTCAGACGCTCCACTAATGGTCGCACTACAATCATCACAATGGCTAAACTGCATAAGAGAATAGGTACCTAGTGCATAAGCAAAGAGAGACCAAAGAATGCTCAAACCAGCAATGACCTCCGGCCTCCAACAAGGAATTTGAATCATGTTAGCTGCAGCTGCTAACCTGGCACAAATTATTGCACTTGTGTTCTCATCATCAACAAACCACCCTATCTCAAAAGTCATTAGCTTTGTAAGCAGTTTCTCCCGCCCACCCTTCTTCCTTGTAAATGTGTTTAAGTGACTCTTCTGTCCAGTTTAAACCAGTCCGATTTCAGTTTTGAACCAGACCTTGGCCGAGTCTACTCCACAATATCAAGTTCCTTAAACAGTGAATCTGCACCATCAGCAAGACTGAGTAGAAATTAACTCTTAGAATCACAAGAAAGCTGGTGATACAAATATTGGGAGCTTAAAAAATAAAAGCAAGCTCAATACAAAAAGTTGGTAATTAAATTACAGCAGATGCTCATCCATTCAAAAGAAGGAAGACGATGGAGTACCAGTCAAAATTTTGCAGCAGATGGTCATCCCACTCAAGAGGAGGAAGACAATGAACAGTTGGTTTCTTTTTTATTTTTTAATTTTATTTTAAATGGAAACTATTTTATAATTAAAATAAATATTTTAAATTAATTTTATTTTTCATGTTAGCATTATTAGCACTGTTTGTGTAAAATCATAACCATAATGTATTACTTTATTACAATCTAAATTTTACATTTCTTAGGTTGAAAATGAAAGGTTTGTAATTTCTTAAATTGAAAGTGAAAGGTTTGTAATTTCTTAAATTGAAAATGAAAGGTTGTAACTTTTTTTTAGTGAGTTAGGTCTAATCATATTTATATTAGAGATATTCATTATAGGGATAAAGCTTTTCTAATGAGAATTTTCTCCATTTACAATAATTAAATAGTCGAACTTACTTAATGGATGCAGAGTCTTTTGTCACTCATATCAACTTTCATCAATTAATATTTTGTATATATTTTTTTTAATAATAAACTAGTATCATGTGTTTTATTAGTAAAAAAGAAATAAATTTTTAATGCGATTAGTTTAATAAGTTATTTAAAATATTATCATATTAACATAAATTTAATAACATTAATGGATTTATGATTTATACTTTTTCATTGACAGAACAAAAATATTTATTTGTGAAGGCTTAAACAAATGAATTACATCACTTACGGAGGCATTAAGGAGCCAACGAGGGCATTGAGTCCCCTGAAATTTTGAAATTAGAGGTATAATAGTTTTTTGAATGAAAATAAAAGTTAAATTACCTTAAACACCCTTACTTTTAATAAAATTAACATTTATATCTTTTTTCTTTTAGAAATATAGTACTCAATTTTTTAAATTTTATAACAATCTACTTATACAATTAAAATATTATATAATTAATCTTTATGAATTTGCTTTAAATAACATTTTAGTCCTTGAATATTTAGGTAAAATTAATTTTTAATTTCTAAGAAAATCAAAGCTAAGAGACTAAAATGTTATTTTATCTAAAAAATAGACAATAAAAGTTATTTAACATAAGTGAGGGATTAAAATGTAATAAAAAGATTAAATTTTATATATTTTTTAAGAATAAGAATAATTTATTTCAATTCTTAAAAATTGAGTATGTAAATATGAATTTCACTAATTACTAGTAAATTTAATAATTTATCTAATAAAAGAAAATTCAATCAATTTCTCTTTAGGTAAATGATGTGCTTAGAGTTTTAGTTAAAAATTAAAAAAAAAATTATACTAAAAATCAATGAGGTTTTCTAATGTTACCGATTTTTAGAGATGTTATAATACCAAATATGTTATAGAATAATAAAGCTAGAAATTTTAATTTAATGCTTAGATTCTTTGGTAAATTAATAATAAAAAAATCAATTTTAGTACATTATTTTTATTTCTCATTTAATCATTATAATATTCTATTGAGTTTGGTAAATTTTTGTTAATAATAAAATTTAATGAGTTAGCAAAAAATTTAGAAATATGAATATTTAGTTTTTTACAAAATTTTCTATAATTTCTTTTTTTTTTTTTCCTAATATCAAAGTTGAGGTAATTGAAAGAAATAGTTAATGCTCAAATTTTTTTAAGCTGATAACAAATTCATCAATATAAAAAATAGAAAATTTTATCAATTTTTTTGAAAAATTGTAATTTTAATTTTCACGAAATGAAATATATGTATTTATTTTCACATAATTATATAAAATGAGTTCCCCTAAACAAAATTTCTGACTTTTTACATACTTAAATATAAAAATATTAAAAATCATAAGATCTTTTAAATAAACATATATAACTTTTTACCTCCCTGTAATTTATAATTTACATTAATTTCAATAATTTTCAGGTTCAACATCGTTTTTTCAAACATTTACAACTATTGTGTTTCCACGAAAACAAATGCATTTAAAATATTAGGTCATTAACTACTTATTTTTACTGTAAATGGCATTGAAATAATGTTTAGAATTATGAGATAGGTTGATTTTTACTTATCGTATTTTAAAAGTTGTTTTGTTTAAAATTATTTGTTATTTTAAGAAAATTAATAGTATTAATTTTTTTTATTTTTATTATTATTTCTATTAAATATAATAATTATTTTTATAATTTCTTAAAATTGTTTTTGTCATCTTTCTTTTTTTATTAAATGAGATAAAGAATGATTTAATAAAATTAAAAATTATTTAAATTATTATAATTTAAATAATTTAATTAATTTTTTAATCATCATTGATAAAAATGGATGGGGAAAATATTAAATTTAAATTTTTATCAAATTCAAATAAAACCTTAAAAAAAAAAAGTCATCTAACATCTTCCAAAATTATTATTATTATTTTTTTTTATGGAAGACATATAGTAAAACTTGAGCCTATTTGTTTAGTTTAAAAGCATAACTATGAAATTAGGCACCTCTATATATATATATATATATATATATATATATATATCCCTCATCAGCAGAAAGCCAAAAGCGAAATCATCGATGAAAAGGAAATTGGGGTTTCTTCAGAGCCTGCAAATCTAACTTGGATGCCACATTAAGTAAAGGTAAATATATATGCCAACTGTATCTCATTTTGTTATCAGACAAATAATTCAATGCTCAGATACCTTTCATTATCAAATATCAGAGTTTAGGTATTAAGACTCTTACTTATTTCCTTAAAAAAAAAAAAAAAAAAAACCTCTTTAATGTTTTTAAAATAGTGTCAACTGTCAAGCCGTTATTGTGCTACAATCAAGGACAACATTCCACTGGATTGTGCAATTATTTAATGATAAACCAGAAATTTATATAATTCAAAGATATTACGAGGTTTGCGTAAGTAGAGATCACTTTAGTGGATTGAGTAAGTCTTTGTGAAGGATTTTGAATGAATCTATAAGACAAATAGAGGTCGACAGGCTAAGTAAGGTTTTCTCACTTGATACTCCAATACCTAAGTTAGTGGACATGAGCGTATAAATGAGAGTACATGTTCAGAGTTAATAAGCCTAAGAATGAATGCCTAGCTGATATTTGCATGGCGTTGTATCGCTCAATATGTCCAATGCTGGATTGCCAATGCAAGTTTAAGGTATTAATTGTTAAACATATGTACCAAGCAGGTATCTTGTCTATTGTATCTTCTTCATGGCTGGAATGTCTATCTCTTCTAAATAAGTCAATAGCAATTACTTATTATCTTAGAAACCATGTTAGATTTTTGTTAAGAGTAAAAGCTTCCTCAAACCCTTTCTTATTTAATGTTTTTAATACTTTCAATCGATTTATGGTGATTTGGTGTGTACGATATTTTTTGTTAGGATTTTTAAATACCTTTGAAAAAGCTTAAAATATTTAATTATAAGAGTTTTTCGAACTTACATAAGTGATTATGATAATAGTACGTATGTCGCAGAAGGCATTGGGTCTAGTTCAACCATTTTAAAGTACATACAGATTTTTATGATCACAAACAATCATAAAAAATTATTAATACGATAATGATTTTATGTATATTAGTTATTGTGTATTAACCATTAAATTACAATATTTTTAAAATTTTTAAATGTAACAAATTTTAAGTTTCGACTTTAGTACTAATGCATAATTATATAAATGCCTCCAAATTGAAGGGCAAACAAAATATTTATAGGGCTAAAGCAACAAAAACAGAAGCGGAGGACAAACTTTCTCAGTAGGGAACTTAGGATTAGGTAGGCCTATCAAGATTCAATTTCGAAACGTGATTAAGACAAATCTAAATTGACTCATCGAATTTCGATTCTAAACAGTTATATTTTAAGGTTAATTGTAATTTCAGTTATGAATTAGTTTTGATTTAATTTGACTCGAGTTAATTTAATAATTAAATAATTTTAAATTTTTTAAAGAAATTAATTGATTAAACCAAACTAAATCGTTGTACCAGACCATCAATTTTGATTCAAAGGAGAGACCAAGACCCCAGCCTTTGGCCAGTTCTAGGATTAGGAACTACTTTTAGTTATTTCTTTAGGAGTTGTAGTTAATCATCATTATTTGTAAGGCTTTGCAAAATAATGAATGCTAATTTGGCCAAATGGTGAGATTAACATGGTAATTAAGATTAATCAATGTTGTAGGCTCATAATTACCTTGAAATTAGTACTAACAATGGGACGTTTAAAGACAGGTTAACCTTTTTTTTTTCCTTAAAAAAAAGACAGATTAACATGATTGCGAGCAAATGTGTCAAAAAGTTGCTTGTAAGTTTCAACTTCTCATCAAATTCCATAGCAGATTCTTAGTGGAAAAAGCAACACAATATCAAATGGAAGTCATTTCCATTCATTTATTAATCAAACCCCAAGTGGGTGTAGATTTTTACCCTTTTTTTCTATTATTTTTCAAATTTCTGAATGAGTATCCCCAAGTTTGATAGAGACGTTGCTGGAAAATTAATACTTGCTAGTAGCCAACATTGAACTGACCAGACATTCATCTTTGAAAATTAGTTATTGACATTGGCAAAAGTGACCAAATTGAGTGAACATCATGTTCATCTATTTATTGTGGAGTCAAGGACCTATATGTAAACAGAAACATCAGATAAAATAATAATAAATTTCATTATTCTACACATTCAAAACATGTGAATTTCATCTATGAGGGGACTCACATGAAATTCTTCTGTTTATAAATTTTCAAAGCAGTTAAGTGTCAATGCACTAAATATTGCTCTTCAGCTAAAAAAAAAAAAAAAGTTGAATTATACAAGATGAAATCCAGTAAGCTATATTTGTCAAAATCTGAAATTAGTTCTCATATCTTTCAAAGTCAAAAAACAAGGTGGTAAAATATTAATAGGAAAATGCATGTATAGATTCAACGATTCCCATTAGTACACATAAATCCAGAGGCAGGTTGGCTTCAGATAGGGTAACTAAATGCGAATGGGACCAAGTCTTTTGACCTTTTTGGTTTTGGATTAGTTTATAATATCCACAGAGGGTGAAGATGAACATTGTCCCACTTGAATATGATCATTGAATTTTGAAGAACTGAACTCTTTTCAATTAATAATATTGGAAAGTTTAGCCCCATTAAAAGACAGCGATTTGAAGTGCTTTGAATATCTCACATGAAGACGAAAAATAGTTCAATTCTTTCAATAGATTAGAGAAAGTTCTATTTAAAAAAAAAATGGTGGACCCAGCAACCTGTCTTGCTGGCTACGCTTGCCTGTAAAGATCGATAATTTAGTCCACAAGCAGTGATCTGGAAATATGTAAGTGAATTTCATAAGAGTAAGTTCGCACTTGTTCTCGATTCAGAGCAATTTTCCTGTAAAGGAATAGGTGTCCATGTCACTGGCACAAACAGGATCACAAAAAGTGACGTTTCAATCATATTTAAATGTCGCACATGAATAAAGCAACCCCAAAAGCCAGCACACACATGTTCACGCTATAAAAGTGAACAAGCCTAGGCAACTAGCCTCAAACCCTTGCCAAGAAAGCAACCATTTGTGTACACACATGAACATCATGTAACTGGATTTGAATTCTACACTACAGAGCAGGTGAAATCCTTATCCTATTAAGATTTGTGCTGTTGAAATCCCCTGCTCAAGAAGACACGGACTAGTTGTTGAGCGGGCAGGGGGTACAGGAAAGGAATTGCTGCGTCCTTGGGAAGGTTTGGTAATTTGGGCAATTAAGGATTCGGGACAGGGGCAAATGGGAGGGATGGCAACTCATGCCTAGGCAAAGACTGGCAATTCTGGCTTCGGAAGCACAAAAGCCATGGGTAGGGTCAAGGCCAAAAGATGCCGGGATGGAAATTTATTTTATTTTTTTGACAATTGGTAGGTGAGGGGCAGGAGCCTAGTGTTCTAACTGTTTCATCTCTCCTTTCACATAAAAATCATACGCGGCTAGGAGAGAGCAGTTTTAGGTTTAAATTAAAAAATTGAACCGAATTGAGTTAATTTGATTCAATTGATTTGAATTTAAAACTCTATCGATTCGGTTTAATTTATAATTTTTGATAATTTCGGTTAATCGATTTGGTTCGATTATTTTCATAAAAAATCAAAAAAACCTGAACCGAACCAAAATTATTAATATATATATCAAGGAAATTAAAAAAAACCGAACCGAACCCTAAGATTTAGGTTTGATCAGTTTAAAACAGAACCGAACCCAATTGAAAATCAAATACTCAATTTATAAATTTCAGTTTGATCGATTTAAAATAGAACTGAATCGATATTTATCTGTTTGGTTTGATTCAATTTTTTCTTATTAATTAATTTAGTTTGATTTTTAAATTTTTAATTTTTGATTTTATCGATTCAGTTCGATTACTGAATCGAACAGTTTGCACACTCCTATACGTAGCGTACTAGAGCTAAGCATTATTTAATCTAAATTGAATAAATTAAATCAAATTATTTTAGTTTAATAATAATTTAATATAATTTTTATAATAATTTATTTTAGTTTAATTTTAATTTTTAAAAATTTTAATTATTTCAATTTAGTTTAATTTTAAAATAAAAAAATTCAATCCAATTTAATCGAACAGAATATTTCTAAACTCAACGTTTTGCCCTAGGTTGCCCAGTGTGTAAACTAATTTTTCCCTCAACGTCGCCCTTCTGTCTCTCCATCCTGTTTGTGCCCATCTGCCATTTTTCCTCCGCCGTTCTTCTTTCCCTCTTCCTCTTCTTCTTCTTCTTCTCCTTCTCGTTTGTCCCTCGCCAACCTGACAACACCCTGGAACCCTTACAACCTCGATTGTCACATTGCCACACCCACCCATTGCGACCACGCTCTACCTCTTGTCTTGCCTGCAGCCCTCCGCGACTTCCACGACAACCTCACCTGCTATAGGCTGTCAAATCCGAGTCCATCATTGCAGCAAGTCAGCAACGCAGCCCATCCAAGATGCATGTTTGGTTTAGATATTTATTTTATTTTAGTTTCGATTTGTCATTTTAGGTTTTGGGTTTTTTTAATTGAACTTTTTGTTGCTAATATTTTGTAATTGTAGATCTAAATTTCTGTTATTATTTTTTTAGTTGTACATATGCTATTTTGAAATTTCTTCTTCTTCTTGAAATTGTGAATTTGAGAAGAAATTAATAAATTTGCTTCTTCCTCTGCATGAATGTATTTTAAATATGAAATTATCAATGGTGAATCTAAACTGTGGATTGTTCTTGAATTGTGTGAATATGTAATTCGCTGTGAATTGTTCTTGAGTTATGCATAGAAACCAAATTACCTATTCCAATTAACGGTAGATATTTCTGTTTGATTCAATTTAATTATTTGTGTAGTTCAATTTTATACTGAACCAACCGTGTGCTCAACCCTAGGCACACACAGCGGCCATAAATTGGCTGCAATATGTATCCAGGTCGAGTGAAGTAATGTCCATCTACTTGACCATTTCACGTTTTCGAGAGCCGATGGATTACCCAACAAATTCTGATTTTAATACTCTTATTAACAAACACAATCGCATTGTCACAAGCAAAGAATAACAATAGGTGGTCATATAAAACATAGAAACTAGTACAAGTAGCGTCTGTTTATTTAGAAATTATACACTATTACATGTATACCTATTAAATGAATACATATTATATCAAATGGCAACTGGCAAGCCAATAAGAGAATTATATATGCAATTGATTTTTTTTTTTTTAAAAAAAAAACTGCCTGGCAATTCTTATGGACGTTCCAGAAGGGATCTTTTCATCTTTCACGTACTAACTTAAACAAATGACAATCCAGTAGCACATAACATTAAAAATGTTAGAATAATTGGCAAAGCAAAGCTACTAATACAAGGCTCAAACTGAAGTATATTATTATGGTAATTTATAAAACGATAAATTGAAGCAAATAAAAATAATAACAAAAAGGTAGGTGGAAGACCGCCATCTCATATTCGAGCAACATAAGAATTGGCCTGTGTGACATATCTCACCCATCGATAAGGGTTATAGGTATTAGACTTCTTTGCTATCTGCAAGTATTTCACCTGCGTCAAAAAACCATAATAAAGAATTAGATGTGTCTTCAAAGGCAATCAAAGGAGTTAAGTTAGAAGTTAAAGAATGCACTATTTTATTTTATTTATTAATTATTATTGTTATTTTGAACGATGCACTTAGTTTAACTGATGGCGTAGGCAACTTATTTCAAACGACAATCGACCCACTACGTGTGCATAAAGCGTCCTTGAAAACCATACAGTACAAACAACCCTGGGCGTTGCAAGGAGATGACAGGCAATCAACTATTTCCCCAAAGAATATTTCAGGATGAGAAATGGAATATTGATCAGAGATTGGACAGAAATAGATGCTATCTTTGGAATAAATTTGTGTGGGTCACTTTCCTTCACGCAAAAATTATTTGTGATGGAAGGAAGGAGAAAAGGACTAATGGGGATACCTCTTCTAATTCGTGTCTGACAGTTTAAACATGATATATAATACCTGTTCCAGGTAAATGTTGTGAAGTGACTACCCGAACTTGGTCATCCTGACCTGGCCAGTGACCACTCAACTCAAGGCAATGGCCCAGCAAACAATAAAGTGGGTGGGAACAAACGTAGCTAAGGGTATAATATAAATTAAGGTGGCCTATGAATAACAGAAGTCTAAACTTCAACCATTTCATAATTTTGCTAGCATGTGCATTCAATTCCCAGAAGGAATGATAGCAGGCAAAGTTAACGGTTCACCTGAAGCCTAGAAGCATTGTACATTGGTATTGTGAATGTCATGCTAACGGGTCCTGCCTCCTTCGTGATATTCCCTGCACCAAGCAACAAAAATTTTGATTGGGCACCATATGAAATGAAACATTGCAAATTGAAGCATGGTTTCATTGCAAATGATTGATAATTCATACCATGCAACTCCTGTGAAAATGTCAGCTTTGCGCGTAATGTATGTTCAGATCCACCAACAATCTATTGCACATTTGCACATGTAAGTTAAATATTACTTAACTAATGCATAATAACTAACCGCACTAAAAGGGCAAACTTTATGGAACTCCAAGGTATATTTAAGAAATTCTCACCTTCTTTAGTCCCCATTCAAGTCTCTTATTTGCTTCCTTAAAATCTGTTGTTTGCCCAATTGCTCCAGGTTCCAACTCAAAAGTAGCTCTACAAATGACCGACAGAAAATTTAATCAGAAACAATTACGGTATTTTACATAGAAACAAATTATCTGGACAACCGCCATCAGTATGATCTCTCTCTGTTGACTCACCTAAAAGTAAGGAAAAACTACCTTTTCCAAATAATTTTAAGTTTAACATGCTAAATGCTGAATGCAGCTTGACCAACGCACAGGTCCGCCTCTTCTTATATGGTTTAATGAACTATCTACAAGGATCCTGCAAAGTCTACCAATCTTCCAATAATTCCTTACAACCTAGTAGCCTTCTTTAACAAAAAGCAGTAACTAGTCATTGATTCATTGCTTAAAAGGCAAACACGAGTCTGCTATCCCTTTAAAATGAGCTTCCAAGTATGTCTACCATCTCCCCTCAATTCAAGTACTTGAAAAGTTCCTAATAATTATATGTTTGCTTATTGTGAGTCATGCAAACGACTGGTCACATTTTAGAACAGTTTCTCTTTGACATTTTCCATTTGAAAAAAGGTTAACCAAGCTTGTCCAGAATTTCTATTTTAGCATCCCGATGACAAATTTGCAGCACTACTAGAAAACATGCTTTAAACCACAAGATCATAAAATATAATTTTGCAGAAATGCATTATTAAGCAAGTTCCAAAACATGTGCAAAGGATGTTGTCTGCTTACCTCACCAAAAAGAGAATGCATAGGATCATACCTGGTAGTATATTTTGGCAACGGCATCTGTACAGCAATTGTGTTTGCAGTAATGCTTGAGGGGAACTCGGCCGATATTTTAAGAATCACCTCAGCCTGTATGCACCAGCAAATACAGGGAACAGCATGGTTATACAAGATACATAAAAATGGTGATGAGCAATATAACTTCAAACTATTTCTGTATGATAATTTAGTTATATTTGACCATCATACACCAGCAAAAGCAATGTGATAAAAACAGAAAATGCTAGGAGCATCATGTCTCATGCCCAAGACAGATATTGTAATGTCATAATAAACGGTTAATTTTCTTTCTCAGCCATTTACATTATCCAGTATAGCTACAACGAGTAAGATAGCGTTCACCTTGACGGCTCCTGCTTCCTCAATCAAAGTATTAATGCGGAAAGGAGGTTTGAATTCCTGGGTTAAACGATAATTCATGACAGGAAATTCACCATCTGGGGGTACCTGAAAAGCATATAATTGCCTATACAATGAGCAAGAGAGAGAAATCGGATCTCTTAATTAACAAATATTTTTCAGGCTTGTATTGTTTGAATTTCACTCACCAGAGTTAATGTTCTATCCAGATCAAAACTATCAAGACGTACAGATTCATGAAAATTACAATCATCAAGTATCACTGCTCCTGACCCATATGAACTCCTATAATCTGTAATAGCAAGCAACAAACATTGAGACTTATATATATATATATATATATATATTAAGGCTCATATTTGTTAGAGAATAATTTACTGTTCCTTAAGAGGCCCTCAGTGAAGGGAAGGAGCTCCGCAACGGGCAGCATGCAGTTTGTGGATGATTATGATACGGTGTTGGTAGTCTTGAGCATTTTATATCATTGGAGGTGGTTGTGTAAATCCTATTTGTATAAAGAATCCTAAGTGTATAGGGATTGGTCAATATAGATAGGGCTGCAATATTCTTCAGTAGTGAAAAAGCAGGGAGTTGTCGGTGGATGTAGGTACACTTGTTGAACTTCGTAAAATCTTGTGTTCGCTTTTCTCTCACTATTTTCTAATGTGAATGAGTTCATGGGTATTTTTTTCTATATATATATATATATATAGAGAGAGAGAGAGAGAGAGAGAGAGAGAGAGAGAGATTTGACCAAAAATTAAAAAAAGTAGCTTCAAAGATTCAAATCCAAAAATTTTAAAAAGTAGCTTCAAAGATATTCATCAATATCATGGTTATCATAAACACCCTCACACAAAGAAAGAAAGATAAAGAAAAAGGGGAAATAATCCTTTTGACTGAAATTCAAGAAAATACTTTCATTGGGTAACCAAATTTATAATCAGAGATTACATATCCATTTAGTGATTCGAAAAGTTGCCATTTATAAGTAATGTGGTTTTTCCACATCCTAAAACCTTGATGTGTACTCATCGTACTGGTCAAAAAATGCACTTGGCAAAGCCACATAATCATGATATGTTAATTTTTTGGGGTAATCACACATGTATTGTATGGTGTAATAGTCACACAAAGAAAGAAAGATAAAGAAAAAGGGGAAATAATCCTTTTGACTGAAATTCAAGAAAATACTTTCATTGGGTAACCAAATTTATAATCAGAGATTACATATCCATTTAGTGACTGGAAAAGTTGCCATTTATAAGTAATGTGGTTTTTCCACATCCTAAAACCTTAATGTGTACTCATCGTACTAGTCCAAAAATGCTCTTGGCAAAGCCACATAATCATGATATGTTAATTTTTTGGGGTAATCACACATGTATTGTATGGTGTAATAGTCAGAAAACTTGAAATATACCGTAGACTGATCTTCCACTGCCTCTTCCTATGCTCAAGTCTTCATTAAGGGCTAACCGAATTTCTGGATTTCCAGTGAGATAACTCTTCATTTGAATGGTGCCATCAATTTCAGATGTCAGTATATAACCCTGTTTGTAGAAATAACATTGATAACAAATGGGTTAATGTGGATGAAACAAGTATTTTCAAATTTCATTGAACAAACAAATCAGTGGACTTGGCAAAAGACCATAAATGGGTTCCATGAAAATCAAGAATCATTACAATTCAATGTAACATGAAGAGATTTATTGATCACACATGAAATTCCAACCAAATCTTGTTAAGTGTTAACCAGTTGATCCAGTGAATATCTGCAACTGCATTGCTGCAGAAAATGTTAATGCAATTTGCCAATTGAATGTGTGCAAGATTTGGGGGAAAATAAACTAAAATCTAGTTGTATATTTCAATATAATTAACTGGAAGTATATGGATATGACAAGGTATCAACAAAAACAAGAGGTAACTAGGATTGAAATGTCACCTGATTTTCTTAAATAACCAATACTTACACTAGAGCTGAATGTGACACTGATTTTCTCGATTATATCCACAAATATTTCCTCCCTCTTCCTACCTCCAGGCTCATTCGCCACTACAGATTTTGTTACAGCTGTACCCGGCATCCTTTTTGTCCCTTGCTGCATTCATCCAAAGTCAAATCAATTGCAAGATAGGTACTAACAACAATCAATATTAGCCAAGTATTATCTAATTTAAGTGAGGATAAAAAGATCACATCATACCATAAAAATAGCAGCAGGGTTCAGAGGCTGCAAGCGGCCAGCATCAACCACAATTGGCTCATTAAAAACATAGGACTTCAACAATTCCGTGGACGTGGTTTGTACATAGCCAAAATCCTGGAACAAGAACACAATTGCAAGTCTTACTAAAAACTTCCCCAATAGTTATACTTCCCAAGTAAAATGTCAAAATTTCATGGAAAGCACTTCTATTACTTCTATACATGCAAAAAGTAAATATTAATGTTTGCCAAAAATTCAAATTGATTAATACAAGGTACAGCATGATGCAAGAGCTACATAAAACCCACTAATGAGTCATTTTGAATTTTTGCAATGAGCTCTGAAGAGAATATAAATGTCATCAAATGACAATTGAAGGAGAGAAAAATGGCCTCTTTAACTGCATGAATATAATAGAAGTGTTGAAAGAAAATATTATAATTTCTAAAGTCAACAGCAAGGATGAAGAACTAGAAAGAGTATTCAGAAACACAAGCCTGAGAATCAGATAAAGTACAATTGATTTTCAAACATTTCAATCTAATGGTACAGTTTACAAATGAAGCGCAGAAAAATTCACATGGCACAAGAAAGGATAGATATCATGATAAGAAAACTTACTATCACTTCATCAAGCAATTCATATACGAGCACAAAGTTTTTCCGCAAGGAATCTTCATTGAGAATTCCAAGGTAATCTTTGATAACACGAGCAATCCTTTGCAAGAGTTCCAAGACCAGAGAAGGTGACACATTAACTCTTGTGGTTGCAACAAATAATAATCCAACAACCTTTACGTGAAAATAGTTCACCCCATCCACATTCTATTGATAGAACAAAAATATAAAAAAGGACATTAGCTTACAGCCCCAAATAAATGATATTGGCCAGCATATTCAATGAAAAATAATCTAGAAACTGCATCAAAAAATAAGTTAAAAGCACAATTATATTGATAAGAAAAAATTAATAATAGCCATCATGTAGAAAAAAATAATGCATTCAAATACATTATAAACGTTTAGAAGGCTATGGTGCAAAAATAGATGCCAAATGCACTAGATAAATTGTCAAGAGGCTATACGGCCAATATTCTAAAACTTTTATCATTGTGAGAACGCCCTCAATTCCACTTAATCATTACAAACTATTTTTAAGGAAGAAACCTTTAGAATGATCAAGAGGGAAAAACTCTTAGAGGGATATAACTTAGCTAACAAATATAAATTGTTGCGATATCTCACAAAAGGCAGCTAGAATAAAATGAAATATGATTCTATCCATATTACAGAACGCATGAAATTCAGTAACAATTAACAAATAAGGCACAAATTCTTCCCCATAATATAATCCTAGCATGAAAATGGATATGAAACTACACTTATCCAGGAACATAATACCTACAAAGACAGGCGGCGCCTCTTCTTGTCCATCCTCCTTCCAGAACTTCACTTTACGGAAAAATATTTCTGCACTTCCTTTTGGTACTTCACCGCGATCTGCAGTGCAATTACCATAGCTATAAAATCAATACAAAGAAAACTCAAGTCTGAAATTCCAACACATATAAGCTCACTCTCCTCCATTAGCCAATACCTAAAACGAAATCCAACCTAACTCTATTGAAATGTTTTAGATCAGAAAGTAAATTTTAAAGCTAGTCGCTGGATCTGTGGCGTCTAAAGTAAAACTCCACTAGTTTTGAATATTAACGATGCTAGTCTATGAAATTTTGAACAGAATTATATAAGATTAGGCAAGGTTTATGATAGATCCGTCAATACAATAAGGGAGAAAACGAAGAAAGAGAGCTTACAGTCGCGAAAGACAATATTATCGCCTCGCTGGGATAGCACAAAGAACTGAGAGATCATGATTTCTCAGCTTCTTCTTCCTCTTCCCTTTGTTCTCTGAATCTGCGTCTTTGTAAACTAGGCTTGGACGATTTTTCCTTGTTCGCCTGGACTTTAAAGTGTTGGACACTGTTCTGTGTCGAATAAAGTTCAATTTCCTCCCCCAGGAAAGGTTCAATTTTAACTTAATTTTAATTTTTTATTTAATTTAATTTAAAATTTTTAATTTATATTTAATTTAACCTAAGAAAATATAACTCGCTCATCATTTTTATGCTTGAGTTATTTTTTTTAATTTTTTAAATATTTTTAAAATTAATTATTTATTAATATTAATTATTTAATTAATTATTTTAATATTAATTAATTATAATTAATTATTTTTATATTTTATTTTTTAAATATTAATTAATAATATAAAAATAATATTTTTATATGTTTAATTTTATTTAATTATAAATTTTTAATTTTAAATTAAAAACATGAAATATAAAAATTATATTTTTTATTTAAATAATTAAAATTAATTATAATAATTTTTAATTTTAATTAATTATATAAAATATAAAGATATTTTTTATATTTTCAGTTTAATTAATAATATTGAATAATAAAATAATATTTTTATTTTTTATTTAAATAATTATATAATATAAAAATATTATTTTAATATTAAAAAATAATTAAATATTAAAAAATAATACATATTAATTATATAATAATAATAATAATAATAATAATAATAATAATAATAATAATAATAATAAATTATTTAGAGATTAAATTATTGTCATCAATTTTTAAGTTGAAAATGATAAACTTGTCTTTCACTTCACTTGTTATGAATGATAACTTTTAAGGATTATGTGTCCTTATAGCGAAAACAAAACAAAATTTATAAATGGATTTTTTATAACGAACCCTTTTATTTGTTATACCAATTAAGTTGACCCCAATTAATTAGTTTATCATAATATTTTATTATTATGTAATTATATATTCAAAGCATTTAATTTATTATGTAACAAGAGAGATGATCATAGGCTGAAGCTGCAATTCTCACCATGCATTTGAAAAATTGCTCCACAAATGTCTACGCATTTCAGAGTAATATTTTGTGAATTCACTCAA
Source organism: Hevea brasiliensis (assembly GCF_030052815.1). NCBI lineage: Eukaryota > Viridiplantae > Streptophyta > Magnoliopsida > Malpighiales > Euphorbiaceae > Hevea > Hevea brasiliensis. The sequence continues at coordinate 53,950,077 of NC_079508.1, forward strand.
CAAATTTTGAAATATAACCTACTGCAAAACATATACACCGTAGCTGCCATAATAGAGTAGCAGATCATTGATCTGCTCTCAAATCTCTTCTTCAATTTAGTATAGAGAAATGATTCTAAAGAATATCTTGGTCTACTGAATTGAAACTAGGACAATTTCTGTGGAAACCCGGCAAGGAATTGGTAATGCCAGGAAAGGGCATAATAAGCCATGAAAGCCCCAGTTCGCTAAATCAAATCTAAAGGAAGCTACTGTTAGCAATTATCGGACAAATTCTTGATCCTATAACGTACGTAAGAGCATTTAACTGGGACAAAAATTAAGAATATATAAGAGAAAAATGAGGGGAAAATAAAGTAAAATAAAATGATCCATTTGGTGCTTAATTACGGGATTGCCAGCCAGACCATTTCTCTTCTGGTAAACAATTTGGAGAGCTCCAGCTAGCATGATCTTGTCTTTTTAGCTTTGCATAACATGCTTGCCCGCTAGTGAAAGCTTTTATCCGTTTGCCAAAAAGTTACATGGCTGTGCGCTATCGCATTTCCAGCTCCATGGTATTGGGATATGCCTACTAGTCTATTTTTCTCCCTTTAAAAGGAAGGATGCATGTGAATGTTGTAAAGCAAAGCAAAGCATGCTTGGGTCCTTCCCCCCTGGCCTAAGAAGGCTGCAAAAACAGGACCATTGCAATCTGGGTCAGGCAGCATTTCCGTTTCATTTGGAGTAAACTAAAAACAATGCGTAACAAACGTAAAACACTGTATCATGCCCAACAAAACAAAGAAAATGGAGCAATCTTAATCGCTAACAAACGTAAAACACTGTATCATGCCCAACAAACAAAGAAAATGGAGCAATCTTAATCGCTTGTATTTTTCTTCAACATTGATTTCCATTTTAACTAGTGCTCTAATCCAATCAGCAGTTGTCCGAATCACAGTACCACAATAAAGATCTAGATTTTTTTTTCCTAAATCTAATCTATTATAAATTTAAAATATAAAATATATAATAAAATTTATTTATTAAATATATAAAAATTTTATATAATTATATATTAAATTTATAATAAATTAAATTTAAATAAAAATTTTTCAAAAAATCTTACATTGCGTAACTTCAATTGAGCTATTTATTGTAAAAAATAAAACCTTAATTTTGCTGTCGGTTTTGTTTCTCGTAAAAAGGTGGCATGAAATTTTAATAATTGCTACTACCGCATCACATATGGTAGAACCAACTCCCAATGAACAATATTAAAATATACACAATTTCAAATCAATCATTATTTTTCATTTCATGGACCACCTGGCCCAACCCACAACCCGAGACTCGATTCTCCACGACGGCCTTCAACGCTCTTCTCAGGATTCTCGCCTCCTCATCTCCACCACCGCCACTAGCCCATTGCAGCACCACCACACACTTAGTCAGTCCTCCAACCGTCATCATCTCAGCCCGGACCGCCCTGCCTCGAACCAATCGGATCGCCTGCGATAATTCCCAATTCAACCCTGGTCTATTCTCACAACACACGCTCACCCTCATCGTCTTCGCTTCCCCATCACAATAACTCAGAGTCGCCTCGTCTGATTCTCCCGGGAACGCACAGTACTTTTCAGGCTCTGATCCTCCTCCTCCTCCGCTGCTGCTGCTGCTGCTGCTGCCACAGAAACCGTCCCCGTCCTGACGTGCCACTTGAGCGGCTTGCCTTATTAGCTCCTTCACGTGATGCACCACCTTCGCTAGCAAGGAGGCCTTGTCCGTCTATTTATAAACCAAAATAAGAGAGAAATTCATGTTTGACAATGCTCACGAACTGACGCTTTCGAAAAGAAATAGAAATACAATAAGAATCTATAATAACCAACCTTGGTGACGCTGGGGAGGAGAGAACGGAGGGTAGAGAGGTGGGCGTTGATACGCTGTCTGCGTCTCCTCTCTGCTTCCTTGTGGCTCTTGAATGCATTCGTTGATCTCTTTCCCAATCTCGACGAGGATCTGAGGATCGATGCTCCGACTTTGAAGTCCATGGCGTTGACGACGCTTGGGTCACGATGAACAAACCCATAGCAGCCTTGAAAAGGAAGCATCCGTGGTAGCTGTGTGAAAAGAGAACGAAATATATTGCGGGAGGAAAAGCGAAGGACATGCGAGGAGAAGCGGACGACATGCAAGGGGTAAAGTGCAGAGCGTACAGGTAAGAAAATTTGATAAAATGAAAGTTGAAAGTTTTTAGTGGGAGACTCAAGTTTACCTTCTCCTCTTTATTTTTATATTTTGTATTTTGTTTTTTTACGTCAAAGTGTGGATAGAAAAGGTTAATCATTATTCGAGGACAAGGGCTCGGTGGGCAGTAGATGTGTGAACTGAACGTACACACCAGCCAATGTGAAGACACATAGGCGCAATTCTTCGCGTTGCTCCCATTTTCAATAAACAAAAAATATTTATATATCTTATGGTAAAACAATTTCCTTTTTTAAGTAGTCAAGAAGAGGAAACAAACAAAAGAAACAGGCCTGCCGGGTGTGCATCTTGCCCGCTCCATCGCGAAGCAGTCAGGATAGAATCCCATCCGGCGGACAATGAATGACGTAAGAACCCAGAGGGAAGGAACCCGCATAAGAAGTTAACCAATTACTTTTAATTAATTGAACTGTAATAAGATTTGAATTGAGAAAAATAAAAAAGGAAAAATAATTAAGATATTTACTTTTTTTATTTGAATAAAAAATATATTTTCTCTTTAATTTAAAAAGAAAATAAAAATAAAAAAATTATAATATAAATTATAAAATTACATTAATGACCCTTTATTTTTCATTTATATTCTTTTATCTTCTAAAAGTTAATATAAAATGATAATTTAAAAAAATATATTATTTTCTTTTCACTTTTCTTTTCAAGTAAAGAAAAATAAATATATTTTTTTAATTTCTTTTTATTTTTTCTTTATTTGAAAAAAAGAAGTAAAGGGCAAAAAATAAAAATTATTTTTTATTATTTTTCTTCCTCATAAATTATCCAAATATAGTGTTGACTGTTGACAGTAGATAGTAGCCATTTAAGTTCAATATTTTTTAATTAAAAAGTGTTCAAACAAATTTTTATTTATTATTGATAGTTTATGAAAAGTAAATAATAATTTTTTTTGAAAGAAAATAATAATAATTAATTTAAAAATAATAAAAATGAGAACCATCATTTTTTATTTAAAATTTAACTTTAATAAAATATTTTTAATAATATTAAATATAAATTAATTAAAATAATTTAATCAAAATTTAATTTTATAATTTTTAATTAATTTGATATATAATTTATATACCTTGGTGCAACTAAGAATTTCAGCCCCACACTTTCAAAATCAAATAACAAATTAAATTCTATTCCGAGTCTCGGAAATATTTCACGTTATTTTTTATGGTTGAACTGATGACTAATGGCTTGAATTATAAGAAATTCTTTCCTTTAGACGTCATTTGCCGATAAACCCCGCTGCCCAGCGAGTAAAACAACGGTGAATTCTAATTCAATTCAGTGAAACGGTAACGTGGCAGAGTCGTTTTAATGGCAGAAGAGAAGGATTACTAAAAATGCACCTATACGGCGGCGCCGACAACTTTTCTGCAAGGAATAGTGAGAAAAGGGGAATCAAAAGGGACAGGAACGATCATAGCCCGACAACCTCTTTTGCATACTGATATATCATTTCGCCGTTTCGCTTTCACACTTGAAACAGGATTATAAATAATCACTTCATAATACGCAGTACGTATTGTTCCAGTGTACATACACCCTCACCATCCTTCCCTGTGCAAGTAAAGTAAGCTGTATACCCAAGCATTTCTCTATTATTGACTCTGATTTTCACCTATTAGAGCGGACAAGCATCGCTTTTTGGTGGAATTTTTCTTGTAGAATATGAAAACTATTCATTTCTCAATGTTCAATGTTTGAAATGGAGGAAAAGAAGCACAAGGTGGGACAATCTGTAAAATTTGCATGTGAGCCTGTTGGGTGGATCCGTGGAAAAGGTGAGATCAACCTCTGATGGCCGCGCAGACTAGTACAGGTGCATCTGAGGACAGCAGTAGGAAGGGAATTCGTATTACATGGGCTTTGAAGGTGACAGTTCCTCCCTGCAATTGGCATGTTTCTACTTCCTACTCTCACAATTTACCTGTTTTTGTTCCTATTTCCTACTATTTTTCTGTGTTAATTACTTTTTAAATTAGGTTAGACTTATATCCTTAAACAGATAAGATTATAAATTTTTCATTTTCTTATATGAGTCTTGATATTGGATTTGAAGTTACCCAACAGCTCCATTTTTGAGAAAAGGTTTGGGTTAAAGAACTTAAAAGGAGAAAATTAAAATTGATTTTGAGAAACTGGGACAAAATGAGATAGCCAAATGACACATTTTATCCACAAAAGAGAAAACCATTGAAGCCCTAATCCTTTGGCATTTTCTTTTCTGATCTCTCTTCTCATTCTAGTGCATACATTGGTGTGGGACTAATCCCAATAACTGACCTGTATCTCTCTCTCATCTAATTCTCTACAATGTCAGGAAAAAAAATGAAGCAAACAAGCAAACAAAAGAAGAGATAAAAGAGCGAAGCAACAATGGAGGAGAGCCCTGGTGTTGTAACAGTAGTAAAAACTTACAAGTGGTTCTGCTTCTTCTCTTAAAAGCTGGACCCCTAATGTCAAAATTTAGGCTATCTACAGAATTTAACATACCACACGGCCACATCACTTACAGTACTGTTGTGGAAGCTCCAGAAATTCTTGGTCAAGGTTAATAATAATAGTTAAAAAAAAAAAAAAAGGGCAATGCATGTTTGCCTTAAATTGCATAAATTTATTTATTAATTTAAATTGCTTAATTTGCAAAACAATAAGTAATCAATTAATTTTTTTTAAAAATACACTTGCATCTAAGGCATTATCAGATAGGCTACAAATTTGTTGTGATTCCCTGCTAGCACAAATCCTTGTGCCAGCACCAAAAGCTCAAAGCAGCAAGGTGAGATACAAGTGACCTTGCACCCATATCGAGCTCTTTTTTCTTTTCTCAAACATATAAGCTTTGATCTGTACACAATTACTAAAACCTGCATGAAAATTAAAGCTCAAAAAAAAAAAAAAGAAGAAGAAGAATAAGGAGCAGGAGAAGGATTTTTACTACACCAGTGGAAATGGAAAATTTCTATTATGTTGTAACAAATACATCAAAATCTCAGATAGTTAACTGCATCCATTTTGTGGAATGGACATCCAGAAGGAGCAATTAGACCAAGAGTTTGCATGACTTCGGTTCTTCCTGCACTCAGTTCATCAAAGTTCAAACCTCTCACACAAGGCATTCAAATTCTCAAGAAGTCCATCATCTTTAAATTCACACAACTCAATCAAACTTTAGTCCTCAATTAGTTGGGATAGGCTACTTAAATCTTTCTCAACTAAAAATAAGCATCAGCAATGACAGATAAAACCTTGCTCTACAGTAATGCAGATATTATTCATGAAATACAAGGTATGATCAGGATTCATGCCTAACTCATTCATGTATGCCATATCTGGCACAATGCATCAAGGGAAAAACATAAAAGAGACAAGCCCATGTAAACAGGAAAATGGGAAGAAAGATGACTAACCTTTAGATTTGGCTACTTTCTGTTTTACTCCACCAGATTATGATGAAGAAAGATCCGATGGTCATATCCAATTACAAGGCAAACCACAAATCACTATAATGTGTCATTTATGTGCTACACTTGCAGCTTCAAACCATAATCATGACTTTCTTTGGAGTAGCTCAAGTAAAAGGTCTATAAAGGTTACCTGCTCCAGAGCTTTCCTAAATATTTCTTGGTAACAGCCATTGTTCTGCTCAACTATCTATGGATTCAAAGCTGCAGAGAGAAAATCAAGTTGATCGTCGAAATCTGTTGAAAGCATAGTATATTCAATCAAACACATATAATAGGATGCATCACAAAGTGTTGTATGTCAGTACTTAGAATCTGAAACTTATACCATTTAATAGGATCCACGCACATGCTACAACAGAAAATACAAGACATTTTATTCTTTAGAGGTTTGCCAATAAGAACAGAAAAGGTTAAGAACATCAACCAGCTTAAGCTAAGTGGTACTAATGTCGTCTCAGGCTATGAAGTCTCAAGTTCGAGTACTACTTGGAGCCGAAAAAGAAACTTCAGAATGGGAAAAGACACCAACTATTCATAGCCTCCATCCAGCCTAACATGAACATCCCCTATTAATCTATCACCTACTTTATTGCTTCCACTGACATTGTCCTCAACAACCTGCCAAACAAATAAGTAGTGAACAATGAAAGAGATTTTCTAGCAAAAGGCTGCATTAAAAAAAAAGGGGGGGTAAACATTTTATGCGGCCTACCACTGCCGGCCACCAGGAGCCATCAGAAAGCTTGACGCAAATTACCTCCCCAAGCTTGGGCACCTCTTCAAATTGCACAGCTGCAACTCTTTCCCCACCATCATCTCTATCATGACTTTTGCTACTTGAACAGCTTTTGCCTTCCATAGCTTTTCGTTTTTGTGTACAAAAATCTAGTTTCAAAAGCAAGTAAGTCCCTTGATAATAAAATCACTATCTTCATGGACAAGAAAAACAAAAGCAATCTTTTCAGAGATCGTTTCTCTCTTAAAATCTCCAATTTTAAACGTACGAAAATCCTCCAATAGGATCACGTGAACATTTCGTTAAGGTTTCACAAGCACCCACTTCTACCATTAAAAAAAGAAAAACGAAAATAAAATAAAACAGTAACTCCTCTACTGTATAATAAACAGCAAACAATCATTCAATTAACTCCATTTCACGTTGCCATATATGAACATTACTAGAACGATAAGATTTCCCTGATAAGAACACACGAACGACATAACTCATGTCCTGGAGTAAGTGATCCACCAAACCATTGATAACCCTAATCCACCTAAACATTGATAACCCTAAGTACCCAAAACTATAATTTGATCAGTTAAGACTTAAAAAAGCTTTTACATCCTACAACTCCAGAGTTTTTACCCAAATGGAGTAGAAGCCCATTATCTTCAAAGGAAAAGGTTCTTGTTTCTTGCATTGTTCTGAATTTCATTTAAAAATTCCGTAATGAACTAAAAATCCCATTTTAATAAACAAAATAACAAAGCCAAGGATCAAATCAAAATCATAAGAAACAGAAGAACAGCAACTTGGGCACTTACAGCTGAGAAATGGGTTTGCAAGAGGAGCTGGTGGACTGTGACTTGGCACTTGAAAGATTGGCGAAATGGTCTTGAAGAAAAAAAGAAAGAAGGAAAGAAAAAAAAAAAAAAAACAGAGCTCCTTTATAGATGCAGCACTGTCAGACTGACAATATATTTCTCAGAAAGTTCATTATGCTTGATTTAATGATTTTGTCTTGTGTTCTCTTGCATTAACAATCCAATTCTTCAGTTTCTTGCTTTGCGTAGTTATGCCATTTTATTATCCGCCGTCTGTTACAATTTGTTTGGATTGCGGGGTTAAGGTGTTAGGGGAAATTAAGGAATGATTTCAAAAGATTTTTTCATTTATTTGAAATGGCGGGGTTGAGGGATAGGGACGGTTTTGAGGTTTATTTGGAGGGTTGAAAATCTCTCAGAATCATCGAATTTCTAACCCGTCAATTTGTTGGGTGGAGGAGAACTGAAAAAATTTTTATTTTTTGATTTCTTATATTACTCATATCAATTTTAAAAAATCTCTAAAATATCTCTTTTTATTATAAAATAATAAATTTTATAAAAATAATAATTTTATAATTTTTACATTTAATCTCACTTTCCAATATTATCAAACTAAATAAAATAATATTATAAAATATTTATTTACATTACATTTTTTTCAAATATAAATAAAATTATTATCTTATTTTACCATATCATATTTTCTTTTATCTTATTTTATATTATTTTTCTAAATCTCCTTTAACTCTGTCCAAACTAAGGGGGTGCCAATAAGTCATTTTCTAATTAAAAAAAAAAAGTTTTTTGGATACAGTAAGGCATGCAAGATTTTTAATAAAATAAAAGATTAATTACTACTTAATTTTTATATTTTAATGAATTTAATTATTTAATTTTTATATTTTATTAAATAAATTAATTATTTAATTTTTAAATTTTAAAAAATATAATATTTAATCCTTACATTTTTCTTCTATTAAAGTATTTAGTCTAGACAATCCTAATTAAATAATTATTTAATCTCTTTATTTTAATAAAATTAATTAATTTTTATATTTAAAAAAACACATTAATTAGTCTCTGTAATTTAATTTCATTAATTATTTAATTCCATAATTATTTTTTATACTTAAACAACTTTAATTCTCTCCATTAATTTCTCTCTTATCTTCCTTTATTTCTCAATCTTTTCATATTTATTCTCCTCCACACCCACACATTTCTCTCCCTTATCCTCTCTTTATTCTCATCAATTGCTATTTCCACAAAAAACATTAATCAATTTTCTTAAAATTTTAAATAATTAAGAAAAATTATTTCTCTGTAAAGAAAATATAAAAATAATTTTAAAAAATTAAAAATTAAAAAAAATTAAATTCAGATTTAATTTCATATAGTAAAATTTTTATTTTTATTTAATAATATATTTTTAAAATATTATATTTTTAAAAATATATAAATTAATTAATTAATTTTACTAAAATAGAATGACTAAATAATAGTAATTTTATAAATCCAATCATCAACTAATAAGTTTTCTTGAAAAAAAGGAAGTGAATAATAATTTAAATAACAGAAACAATTTAACAAATAAATTAAATAATTTAATAAAAATAAAATTTAAAAATCAAATAATATATTTTTTTAAATATAAAAATTAAATAATTAATTTTATAAAAATATAAAAATTAAATAATAAAATATTCCCACATTACTGCAGTGTATTTTGTTATTTCATTAAAAAAAATTATTTCTAATTTTAATGAGAAGGTAAAGGTTATTTAATGATCTCTAAATACAATTTTTTAAAAATTAATGCCGTGCCAATATTAATATATTGCGGTTAATGGTTTTTTCTTTAATTATGATTAGTTCCCATTAACCAATATCTTTTACACGGCTATAAATGAATCAGGGCCGCCAGTACGGGCGGCCTAAGTCTGACTACATTTCAGGTTCGCTTATGAGCTCAAACTGCCATTATATAAAACCTATTATTTTTTTTAATTAATGCGAAATTATTTTTTTTTAAATAATGCAAAATTAATCTTGAATAAAATTAAATTGTGAAAAACATTATATAGTGAACCTGAATTAATTTAAAATTAAAATTTAATTATTGTCGTTTAAAGAACCAATAACAGTTAGAGAAGGACCAAATTGAAAGTCTTGACTGCAATTAGACTACACAAAACACAACCAATACAGGAGGAGGCAACCCATAATCAAAAGAAAGCAAAGTGAATCCAAGTTTTTTCACATCTACCACAGAGTGTGTGCGTATATATATATATGAACATACATAAATATATCTGCAGTTTTTGAAGCCTATCTTCAAATGATAAGGACCTGGCTTTATTCCTTGTGATAATTCACTTTATCTTCCCACCATCTTCAAAAGGGCAGCCTGCAAAACAGTTTACAGAAAGCAACAGAAAGCGCACCACTTCAATGAAAAGATAAGGGATAATAGAAGGAATATAATTAGTTGCTTGCTTATTCCATATTTGATAAAGGACTACTTTGATAAGTGACAACAGCAACACTAGGCTTACCCTAGTTTGAGAGATGTATCGGAGCTATCATCCCCAAGAGGAGGGCCACTGCTGCAGCTGCAGATGTTAGTGACAGATTCCGATGACATGCCTTCTTCCTGTTGGACAGCGACATCCGACTCCAAATGCACTGGCCTTTTCCCTTTGCACCAGAAAGTCGTCATCTGCATACGCAACGATGCAATCTCATCGTCATCTCTTGCCACTCAACTACAAGGAATACCACTCGTTGTATATATATTCTAGGCATACCTTCTGTTTTAGCCGTTTATTCTCTTCTAGTAGTTGAGCTCCCTGCATTATGGAATAAAACAATGGGTTTGATCATTAAAGCTCAGCCTTTTGGCTAAAAGATTATGAAGTCTAAACAATTAAATAAGTGAAGATGAACTTCAATCTTCTTATTACAGATTAACTCCTTTCTTGAATTATATATATATATATATAAAATGACTCATAACGTAATCTAACCTTCTTTTCAAGCATAGAGATCTCATTCATTATCTTATCTCCCTGAAAAGAACAAAAAAACTCTACTGCAAGTTAATAACATATGTGTATAAAAATATATGAAGAAATTGTCAAGAAATTCTACAAATTAGTAGGTGTGCATGAGCGCTCGTATATATAAGTCGTATATGCCTACTCTTGTACCAATTAAAAGTTGGAAATAACATGATACAAAATAACCTTAGTTTCAAGCACACGCGTAAGTCCAGCTTCAAGCAGTTTTTCCAATTGCTGCAATTCCTCTAGGTTTAATCCTTGCAGATTCTCTCCCCTCATCTGCCTACAGTAAAATGAACAGTCTCTTATTTAATACATATTGCATTATATACTCAAAACTTATGAAATTATTGTCTAAACTTGATAGATCATGAATTCAAAACACAAACATATAGATTGCACTTATTTTAAATGTATGTGAATCCCACCATACGTATTGTGTCAGTCCATGATGAATAGGTTTAAGTAAAAAAATCAAATATCAAAAAGTAAAATCATTTTTAAAGATATTACCTTAGTTGATAGGTCTTTTCAGCAACTTCTTTGGTCAACCGGGCGCGATTATTATTCTCTAACTGTAGTAAACATGGAGAAATGTCATTCACAATTATTATAAAGAACATAATTATTGATATCACACTACATAAATTTGAGTCATCTATTCGAGTAATTATATATTACGCGTTAAAAATAATTTCTTTTTAAAAAATTATAACTATTTTTTTATCTAGTTTTCACACTATGATTAGTTTACATTCCATATATTAATCTTATATGAAATAGCAATTCTTCATGGAATAGCAAGAGTTCTCCATTCATAGAGATAATGAAAGAAAATACAACACATTGTGCTTAGCAATTAAGAAGGTAATTAATTAGTGATAATGGGAAGAAGATAATGAAAAAAAAAAAAAAAGACAAATTACCTCCAATTCAAGTGATGGTCGGTCCAGTTTGTCGAGGTTATTGGAATGCAGATTATACCTTGCAATTATGTCCTTCATGCTTCAAGAGTAGTAATAATACTGTCAGGATACATGCTTTTAATAGAATTTTTAAACTATATAGCCACCGTGAGTGAATCTCTGGTGTCATAGACTTCCTCTCAATAAATTTTAATTTTTTAATAAAACTACACTTAATTTAAGAAATTAGACTTAAATTACCATAATTAGATGAATTGAACTAAAATGCTATTCCATGCAAACAATGATTATAAATGTTAAAAAATAAATTGCAAAATTATATATATATATGATCCTCCAAATTTAATAAAGATTACAAACTAAGGGCAAGTCTAATGCAGGTATTTGACGCCAAGCAACATATAATTACAGGAAGGCATATTTCATTGCACATTTTATCAGATATTTTCTGTTGAATGATAGAGATTGCTATTGTGTTTCCTCTCCCTACCTCCCAATTCTATTTTAATTTTTGGATAAAATTACAACTAATTAACAAAAATTAAATTACAATAATTAAACACATTGAATTAAACGCCTAATTAAAAAAAATTGAGTTTAAATTACAATAATTAAACACATTGAATTAAAATGCTATTACATTTGATAATATAGTTAATGTAAAAGTAGCTTAAAAGGGTGTTTGATAATATAATTAAGCACTTAAAATTATTTTCTTTTATTTTAAGTATATTTGATAATGTTTATTTACACAAAACTTAAAAATTTTAATTAATTTTAACTTAAAATAAAAAGTCACATATATGAAATTAATTTATTAAGTATAATATTTTATTTTCAGCATATCACAAACAACTTTCCAACACTTCAAATTAAACTACTAAATATTTTCAGTTATACCAAATACCACCAATTTAAATTTCTTGATTTTTAGCTCTTCTTATAACAAAAACTACCGTTCTCTTGATACATGCTTAAATATGATAGTTTTTGTTTACAAACATATCAATGTTATGATCCTATATTGCTAAGAACAAACTTGGTGATAAGTTGATAAATCTCTAGACACTCTTTTCTTACAAGTCAGTTTTCAATAGTAAGTTCTACTTAGATGATCTATTCTCACGTGGTGTAACTTTAATGACTTACGATGCTTAACAGTTCATATCAATTAATATAAGAGCCAATCCCATCTTGCGAAAACCAACACTTGGAGTTGCGATCCATGGAGTGGTGACCCATGAAGTGGTGACTCAAAGAGTGGTGAACTATACCCATTTTGCAAAGACAGGTATCCAATGTGTAGAGTGCTAGTCATGACCAATATAACCGTGACCATTGAGAATGCTGATTCTAATTAATTTAGAAACCTGCTATTACAAATTATAAAATTTTTTTGTAAACTAAAACTAAAATTTAAAAATTTTGTAATAATAAATTAACATTAAGGAACAAATATAAAATAGGAAATAAAATTAAAGAACAAACTATAAAAATTAACCTTCAAATTTTTGTCAAAATGTTAATAACTACTAAATGAACTACTAAGAGACTAATTTCGAGAAGCATTCTCAATCAAAAATTTTTCTCCGTAATGAGTTGAGATTTGAGAATATAAAATTAGAATAACTTATTTTTTATTTTATGTATTTTATTATTATTAATACTTTTTTCTCTTAATTTGAAAATAAATTAATTAAAAGTTTTCAAGGCTTGATTCCGATGGATAATTTAGTAATTTTGTCTATTTTTAATCCATTTAGCCATTAATACTTTGGGAAAAGATCAAAATAGCCTCATTAAAGCTACCAACTTTGTATAGGGACATGTTAATATATTTTTTCAAAATAGAGAGATGAAATTGTTAGTAACAATAAAATTCAGAGATAAAACAATTTATCAAAAATTCTCTCTCATTTAACTTATTTAGCTGAAGAAATATGTTAGAATATACAAAATAAATGCATGAAAAGACTAAAGTGTTTGACATAATAAAGTATCAAGGTCTTTTAATCTATTTTTTAAAGTAGAAGGACGAAAACGTTAATAACACCAAAACTCATTGTAATTTATTCTTTTGAATTTGGTTTGGTTAGGCAACTAGAGAGAGATAGACAGGGATTTAGAACTTGATCAAGAGAAGTTCCTCTTCCTTTTCCTCCCTATTTTTTTCCAATCTTTAAGTGCAGGTTCGCCTTGAGTAAAAGCATCTAAAGGATGTATCGCAATTCGCATCAAAGCTCCCTCTTCCTTCTCTATGTATTTTGATGACTTCCTAAATAACTGGAATCCAAAGCATTTATTCAAAGGGAAAATTATTTGGTGAACCCTATATACTAAAAAGTAATGCACACATTTCTCACAAAAAATTAATTATTTCCAAAATTTAAAAATGTGAAACCCACAACTCTATGAGTGAGGGTGCATCCAGACCGGGAGTATCTAATAATTAGCCTATTCAAAGTATTGAGGATATTTGAAATATTCTTAGACCTACATATACCATTAAGGTTAAATTAAAGGTAGAAAATTTGGCTTTCATTAGAGAATGTGAATTTAAAGATATTGAGGTTTGAGTGAAACATATTTGTTATTTATGTAGTTGAATTTTGGATATGTCTTCGGACTTGATTTGTGACTCAATTTGAAAATTTTATGTTGCGACCCAATTAGAATATTTTGTGAGGTCTATAATGGTAATGGAGAGCATAAGCCGATAATTTTAAGCTCAAAGCCTATTATCGATCTCGTTGGGGTATAGATCAGTATAAATGTTATATTTTCTACCTATTATAGTAGTATTATGAGAAATTCAAAAAATTTACTGAGATTAAAGTTTGAGAATTTTCAGTGATTGTGTCCACCTCTTTTTCCATCATAGAGAAAGTTTTCTCTTATCTTACCCGTGAATGCAAACCATAAAGTTTAACACATAAATCTTGCATCTATTTTTATTTTATTTTCTATATTGTGTGATTGTACAATTATATGTATACCTTAAATTTGTGTGCCTATTTTAACAACGAAAATAACATTTGCATTGGAACATATATTTGCCAATATTGCAAGAACCTAAAGAAGGTTAGCTTTATAAATGCTAGGAAATAAGTGTGTGAATAATACTAGTTAGAGTTTTCTCCCCAATCACTTTAGGGACAACAAAACTCATGTTGAAACTACTTTAAACACTAAAACTTCATTTATTTTATGAAAAATAATTTATTAATAAAAATATTTGTCATTGTTTAATTTGTCAAATTAATGGTATGCATTTTATATCATGCATGTATAATATATTTTTACATTTTACTTCTCATTTTAACCAAGAAAATATTTTCGTTAATCCACTTTTTAAATGTCTCAAAAATTAAAAAATATATAAAAAAAATATTTTTCAGAAAGATCCTTTCTGCAAAACAATTCACATGCAGAAATCTAATACTTTCAATGGAACCAATGCTTGTGATACTGGTACAACTGAAGTGCACAACAATGTCAGAGGTGCTATTGAATCAGTAGGTAATGGTAAGAAGGCTGATTCTTCTAACATGTTTGGAAAGGCTTATTCTAATGTTACTTACAAAAATAATGGCTCTACGAAAGCTTTACTTAAAAGTAGTGTTGGTGTATTTATCCATATTTAGTCCCTTCTATCCAATATGCTATAGTCTTTAGAAAAATATTTGAGAATCCTTCACCAAAGAGGACTCTCGTGGAACTTTGATTAAGGCTAGCTGCTGTTTTTTTTTTTTTTTTGGTCAGTTGATTAAGGCTAGCTGCTTTGATTAAGGCTAGATTTTGGTATAATATTTGAGTGGTTAATGTACCCCTTAAGCATGACAAGCTTGAATGGAAGCACACCATCAAAGGAAATTTCATTATTTATTCTCTTGCAAAGCTACTAAATAAGGCTCTTTTTCCCCTTTCTACATTATTATCTTGGGTTTGGCTTGGCATGTCCCCAAAAATAAAAATAGAAGTTTTTTAGCAGGGATGGCATTGTCTGTTCTCTATTGTTCCATTTCATTGCATGTTTTCTTCCCTTGTTGGTATCATGGACTCTAATAAAGCAAAACTACTTGTTGTTATGCCTGAAGCTCTTTCTCTTTATGCTTCTTTGTTGTGGATCAAAGACTTTAACGTCAAAATTGAATCTGATTCTAAGAATGTCATACAATGGCTCATCTTCAATTAAAGGATCTCTGAAATTTGTCTTATTTTTAATGAAGTTACAAATTTAGTATATTTATTTAGAGAAGTTAAATTATAATTCAATAGTTGAAGGGTTAGCAAAACAGGTTGCTCATCAAATTGTTTAGATTTAATTATTTTTATTATTTAATTTTTTTTATTGAAGTTTCTAGCAACAAATTTGTAATGGAATTACCAAGATTTCATAGCTTGACGAGTTATCACTTCTAACTTTTAATATAAATAGAAATTTGATGTTAAATTCTTTGAAATTTTGATTTAGTTGTTTTATTGTTATTTGTTCCTCAAACCTTTTTTTTCCCCTAAAAATTAGTGAAAATTATTGCAATATTAAAATCAAATATGTGTTTGAGATAAAGACATCAAAACCCCAAACAATCTTATTTCACTTTCAATTTATTACACGATTTCTTAATTCTTTCCTCCTCCTTATTTACAATAATTTTGCACAAAAAAAAAAAAAAGAAGAAGAATAGTGCAAATATCTCTTCAAAAATAAAGAAATAAAATCAATCAATTTTAGCTTAATGGTTTTGGAGTGTCTTCAAAATTGTGAGGTTTTAAATTCAAGTTATAATCAAAGGTAATTATACAAAAAAAATAAAAAAAAAATTGCAAAATAACACTACAATAGTAATAGTGATATAAATTAGGTAATAATTACTGTAATCTTTATGTCGAATTTTGATATTTTATAAAAATGTATTTTTTATCACTATTTGTAATTCGTTTTCTATGAAAAAATAAATTAGTTAACATATATATAATTAAAATATAACATTACTTATAAAAATAAATAAATTAATTAAAAAATTATAAAAAGTGTCATCTTGATAATTGGTAGATAAATAATAAAGATAAATAAAATTAAAATAAAGATAAAAAGAAATATATGCAAAACCAACATTGGAGTCTTATCTTGATATACATCTACAAATAATTACATTTTTCCTTCCTACTATTGCTTTTTTTATATTAAGTTGGTGCTACTTAATTTTTCAGTTTTAGGATTTAATTGTCTCTTTCTAATATTACAAGTAATCAGGAATCAATAGAAATGTAAACAAATTTTGAGAATTAAGACCGATAAAATTTGAATAGAAATAATTAAAAAAATAGAGGAAATAAAAACAATTTGAAAGCACTAGATAATAGAAGAAAGTTTGAAAGTTCTCAAAATAAATTAACATAATTGATTAAAGATAAATTAAAACATTAATAAAATAACATTAAAAGAAGAAATTAATAATTTGCAAGCCAAATTCTCCTTAAGAATATATATATATATATATATATATATATATATATATATATATATATATTTGAATATTTGGTTAGATTTCATGAATGAATGAACCTTATGCAACATATTAATAAATTGAAATGTTATTTTGCTTATAAAAAGAACATGTCAAAAAATTCAATTAATTATTAAAAGGAGGAAGAAGGTTGCTTATTATAACTCTATAACTCTTAGTTTTTCCTTACACAACTGAAATCAAAACTAAAATTTCCCATATCTTAATTGTAATATAATGTTTCATTAACAAACGAAATATATTTATAAATTATTGAATTCTCATTGTATATATAAATTTTTATCATATCAAGAATTAATGTTTAAGTAATATGTGAAAGTTTAAAATCAAAACTCCTAAACTATTATTGAGTAGCGTATAAAGCAAGCATTGCAAATCAATAATATGCTACAATAATTTGCTCATAAGCATGATGAGTAATGCAAAGATATAGAGTTGGAATCTCTATATTTCTACATTCTCCTTCACTAACCTATAGTAATAAAAAAAAAAATCAATTTTACAAAAATTACTAATGTTATGTTTGGATTGAAGGAAAATGAGGGAGAAATGAAAATTTGAGTGGAAAATAACCTTATTTTCCACTCACTTATATTTTGAAAGGAAAATAAAAATTAGATTCCACTCCCATTTTCTCTTCAAATTGGGGGAAAAGGGGAAAGAAAATGTTTGAAATTACAAAAATATTCCTATATTTTTTTAAGTTCTTTTTGAACATCTAAGGGTAATATTGTAATTTTATTATTTAAAAAAGTAACTTTTCTTTCAATATTTTCCCTTCTAATCCAAACATAAAATGAGATAGTTATTTTCCTTCCTAATCATCACATTCTTTTATTTTCTTTCTATTATTTTCTTTCCTTCATCCAAACATAGTGTAAATGAAAAACATTTTTCTGTAGTTTTAGTTCAATTTGAAATTGGATACTCATGATCTACACCATTTCTATATATATATATATATATATATATATATATATATATATTTTCTTTTTTTTCCCTCTTTGAGGCCTTCTTCATTTTGACCTTTGTCCTCTATGCATTCTTTGCATCTTTTATTAGTAGGAATTCCAATCATCTTCAGCTATTTTGAAATTTCTCTCAACTCATTTTTGTTTGACAAAATTAATTTAGCATTTTAAATATCGATATAATTTAATTTAACATATAATCTCTGAAAAATGTTAGTGTTGCAAAAGATATATATGGTTTCTATTTATTTCCATGATGATAATACAAGTTATTTTTTTCCAATCTAAAAAATTTAATATTTATTATTTATCAATTATTAAAAAAAATTATATAGATACTTAAAAGAAAAAAAAAATCTTCTCCAAAAAGGTTCAAGATTGATAATTTATCGTTTCTATAAGATCAATTCGCAATGGTTTAATTATATAAGGCTATCAGTTACTCTTTTAAAACATTTTAAAGCATGCATATTGCATAATGCATAGCCCTCAAAGAGTAAAGAGTATAATTATCCCTAATGAATGTCATTATTATTGCATATTGTACATATGTTTTTTTTCCCCTATTAGATATAGAAGCATTATTTGTACAAATATGCAGTATCCACATATGAATATGAAACTATAAAGAATACCCTTTTGTCTATGGTAAATATTAGAAATCCAAACTCAACCTTAAAATCCAAGCGCTAAAATTAGAGAGGCTAATAGGTTATTCAAAAGTTCCAAAGTTTATAAGCAGCCAACAAGGGAGGGAAGAATTTTTATTAACAGACTACTTCTACATAAGCCTATGAGAAACAACCCAAAGGAAAGGAATTATGCATTGATTCCATATTAGAAACCTAAGCCTAACAGGGTATAAAGAGGTTTAGATATCCATAAACAGGCGATGTGAAATAAGAGGCCAAGAAGAATTTTGGTTAACGGTATAAATTATAATATGCCGTTTTCTAATTCATCCTAATAGACCCCTTTTGATTTCTACATCTCTGGCCTTGGTCGTTTAGGTATATATATGGAGAAAAGCTATAGCTAATTAGCTCTAAGCAAGACTTTCTATGAAGTTAGATTTTAAAAAAAGGCACACGACCCATAATTTAAACCCATTTCTTTCTTTTGATAGATGTGACTGCTCAAATTGTTCTGAAAATGTTAAGGCTCTCATGTACTATACATATATTCACTGAACCACAAAAGTGAGAATTGAATTTCTATTATTTCATGTGGAAAAATTGAAGCACCAACAATGGCAGCAATTCCTTCCTTTCAAGGAAAAAAGGAAAGAAGAAGACTGATCATTTGGAAATTTTAACCACATAATTATTATATATCGAGAATTTAGAAATCTTTGGTGAAAATTGAAGAAGATTAATTAGTGTCCACATAAACAGTATATGTTAGTAAAAAAAAATGAAAAATATATAAGAAAAGGTAATTAATTACTTTTATCATCTTTATAATCTTAATTACTTTTATCATCTTTCTAATCTTCTATCTTATTCAAATAATCTTATCGGTTATTATCACGAGTCCTGTCTCACTAGCCACCAATCACTGCCTCACTCAATGATATATATATATATATATATATATAGAGAGAGAGAGAGAGAGAGAGAGAGAGAGAGAGAGAGAGAGAGAGAGAGAGAGAGAGAGATCTCAGGTACTATTTGAAGAGACTAGCTACCCCAAATATATATCTTCACATTGCCCCACAAAATCCAAGTTAAAAGAAGAAAAACCCAAACTTAATTGGTTGCTGATGAGTTCTTAAAAACTGTACTTAAGTTGGCTTTTTCACAAAGGGTTTCCATACAATAGTTGAGAACAAGAACAAGTTAAGGGACGTTGAAGAAAAGATAATATATATTAAATTTGCATCGTCTGTGTTTTCACACCTTAATATATGTGTATATATAGTACCACAAAGATTCCACACAAAGCAAGTATCAGTGTAAAAGGGTTTTTTTAATTATTTTTCGCAATGGAGTGGACTGGCAAAACCCCCTATATCATATACGTACGAAGATACAAACTTGTTACAGGTATAGTACAACTATGGGGAGGAGTGAGGAGATGATTTCACGCGCAAGACAAACAACATAAACACGTACAACTTTTCTTCTATTTGTTGCAAGACCAGATTGTATAATTGGAGATGTTTATACCTAAAAAAATGGATCGTTTTGATCCCTCTCTCCAAGTTCTGGGAGTTGGGAGATACATATGAGGTTTCTTATCCATAGAAAACCATGGGAATTTCAGCAAAAGATTTATAAGTTTTTCCATTTATTTTTAGCATACCTCTTTGAGACACAGTATATAAAGAAGGGCTTCAATACAGGAGGAGAACTGCATACATTGAAGATATCCAAGGAGATCTATGGCATTAAAGAGGTAAAAGGGAAGTACCTGGAGCTGCAATACTCAAAGAGCTTGCCAGTAGCAGAGAAAATGATGAGAGCAACCTCAGCATCGCAAAGAACAGAAAGCTCTTCAGCTTTCTTGAAAAGCCCTCGTCTCCTCTTAGAGAAGGTCACTTGCCTGGCTGTGATGTTGTCAATCTTCTTGATCTTGATCTTCTCTCTAGCCATCCTCTTCTCTTCCCAAAAAAAAAAAAAAGAACATTCATAAACTTTCACATTGTCCGTACAACAAAGAAAGAAAGAAGCGCACGAAATGGCAAAGAAATAGAGCACAAAAAGGTGGGGTTTTGCAAATTCAAGACAAGAATTTACAGAAACCCTAGCTATGAGAAAGACCCAGTTCAGATCCAGGCAAAAGAAACCCATATAAGGTGAAAGAGGCACCAAATCTCAGCTCATGAACATGCATCCATAAGTACAGATGGGATTGATGGATTTGTCATCATATACGCACCTAGCTAGCTCTGGGACCGTTGAGGAGCTTTGGGTTGAGTTAGGGTCGAACTAAAAGCCAGCCAAGTAGAGAAAGTAGAACCTGCACGGTAAAGAGAAAGGAGAAGACTGCAGAGAGAGTTGCTCAGTAGGTAAATGTGTTCAAGAAAGGAAAGGTTGCATTCCCTTTTATAGGTAAATGGGAGTCTTTTCCTCACATCTTTCATTTTCCTTAAAGAGTTAAAAAAGGAATAGAAGAGTAAGAAAGAGAAGCTCCACTTGGATACTGTTTATTTAATTTTAAAGGTTAATTAACTATATTTTTTAGACTAATTATATTTCTCTTTTTTGTGGACGATCGCTTTCCGTACAAAGATAGGCATGCCACCATCAAAGCCCTCGTCTCCCCACCTATTCGATATTTATTATTTTCTCTCCCATTTTATCCCGATAAATTGGCTTGTGAAAGTGAAACCGGGAAAATCGTAACTAGTTTTTGCTTTGCCTACTATTCATTTTCATCCAATTTTTATATGTTAAATATGGTAATTAATTTAAGAGTGAATTTCTATTTGATTAATTTATGAAGATAATATATATTATTTTTAATTAAAGGACAGAATTTTGATTTATGTGATTTTTCATTTAAATATTATAAATTAAAAAAATATTACTCTATAAATTAAAAATAACTTGATCTTTCTTTTTTTGATTTTATTTAATATTAAAAAATTCTCTTAAACTTTATTTAATTTAATTTTATAGCAAAATTTATTTTATTTATAAATAAATTTTATAATAAAATTATTTATAAATAAATTTTTTATTTAATATATTTTATATCTAATATGAAGTTCATTTTAAATAAAATAAATTTTATATTTAAAATAAATCAAATAATATATAATAAGATGATAATTTTATCACTGAAAATATATATAATTTTAAATTTAAAATTTATTTATAAATTTTATTAATTTATTAAATTTTAATTTAATTATAATTAACTTCATGAAGTTATTTATTAAAAATTTTAAATAAATTTTTATTTAAATCAAATATTAAAAATTTAAATTTATAAATGAATATCATAAAATTTAATAAATTTTATTTATATTAAACACTATATTAATTTTAATTAAAAAGGAAAAAAAGGTTCTCTAAATTAAGATGCAGTAGAATTAACCCATTTTCTTATATTGATAGGAGAGTTTCCTTTGAAAATGAGTAATCGTAATGTGGAATTAGCAACCCTTGATATTGATATTCCTAATATGGATGGCTATGAATTGCCCGCCATTTATTGGATAAAAAGCTTTATTTACACCTGCAATGCATTAGATTGAGTGAACTAAAACCTCTTTGGAGCACTAAGCCGAAGCTATTTTATTATTATTATTATTATTATTATTATTGTTATTACAAAAGAACTAAAAATAACTACGATTTTATTTGATGAAAATAATTTTTATATAAAAACTATTTATTTAAAAAATATATTTTTTATTAAAATGTTTTTATTATTTTATTATAACATTATATTAATAATATATATATATATATATATATATATAAGTGTTTTCATACTATGATAATATTGTTGAAGTCTAAAAAATAATTTTTTCTCTTAAAAAGAGCAAATAATTTTCTTTTAAAATAATTTAATTTTTCTTTCTACTAAAAATATATATTCTAATGATTAATTTCTTAAATATCTTAAAAATTAAAAAAATATTTATAAAAATATATTTTTCACAAAACAAATAAAAATATTATTAACTCCACTAATATATTGTGTTTCTAAAAAATATTAAATAAATCGAATAACAGTTAAAGGTAATAATATCCATTTAATAATTCTTAATATAGAAATAATAAATTTCACAATTGAAACAAATTTTAGCATATATAAAAAAAAAGACAATAATAAATTTTAAATAATATATATCACTGAAATTATTTTTAATATTATAAAAAATGAAGTTTGAATTCTATCTTTTAATTAATTAAACAAGGCTCTTGTATTTACAGTATATTAAATATGCATTAAACTGTGTCGAAATGTATAGTGGCGCCTGAAACTCGATAATACAGAAACCTTTAGTTTGCTTTATAGTTGTTCAATGTAGTTTTTGCATTTCTTCAACTCAAACGTTGTCTGTGTGTCCATATTCGTACATGAGATGTGGTCCCAAAAGGCAGCCTCGTCTGCTTCAACTTCAAATTTTTGTTTAATTTGAATTTCCTCTCTCACTGGATGTGTTAAAGGCTTGTTTGTTTGAACATTGGGGAAGGATCTTTTTTGTCAAGTTGCAGCAAAAGCCTCATATGCTATTGGAGGAAGGGGGAAGAAGATAGAATTTGGCTCCAATTACTCTGCCAAAGTCCCCAAGGAAATTTAAAGCAATAAAACATGCGTTGAACGAGGCAAAGAAAATGGAGCCCATTCATACACATGCCCTTCTGGGTATTTCGAAAGGATAGCAGCATATTTGAAGTAGCACTGCCTCTTCTCAGCCATTGATTCTAACCCCTTTTAAGTTGCGTTTAGATTCTAAGATTTAAATTTAAAAAATTTAATTTTAAATATTTAATTTAAAATTTATAAATTTTAAAATCTTTTTATTTAACTAATAAAAAAAATTTCAATCAAGGTGTCTACAAATTATGATATCAAATAAAGAGGAAGTTCCCAGAACCAGAATATTGTTTCAAATCTCTATAGAAGTTGGTCTTTGTAAAGCGAATAATATATATGAAGGGAGAGGAAGGTAAGGAAAAAAGTGCAAAAAGTGTGTAGTTTTTCCAAACGTGAGCTTTTCTCCATTATTTGTTGGATTAGTTATAATTATAAAAATTTTTATAAGAAATTTTATTATTTTGAAACAAGTAAATTTAATTTCTATAATTTGTTAATTATTATACACTTATTTAGTACTTATTGTAAGTTACATAAATTTCATTACATTTAGTTAGTAACATCTAACCCTATGTTTGGAATGAGAGAAATGAGTAGAAGATAAAAGAAATCAAATTTAGTTTTCATAAATTCCCTTATTTGGACAGTAATTCAAAGATGGAAAGGGGGAGAAATGAGGAGAAAAAGTATTTCTTCACCTGCTACATTTGTTCTAAATGATTTCTCTCTAAATTAAAGGGGAATGGAGGGAAATTGTTCATGTCAACATAAAAATGATTTCAATGTCCTTCAATCACTTCAATAGAAAAATAATTTCTGCTACTTTATGTTTCAAAATAGTCTTTTACTTTCATCAAGGGTATAAAATATATTTTTATTTTTTAATTTAAGAGATAAATTATAGTCCATTCATATTCTAATAAACAATCCAAACAACAGAAAGAAAATTAAATTTCTCTTATTTTCTTTTCTTTTCATTTCTCGTCTAATTTCTCTCCATTTTTCCTCCACAATCAAACATCAAACCAAATGGTAAGTATCTATCACAGTTTAAAAATAAAAAGAAAATTCTCTGCACCCCACCCTACTCTCTGGCAAGGAAATAATTGCCTAATCCTGATCTCCTATAGGAATGAAGGGAGCAATGTGATCCCACCCTTATCATTTCTAATTATTGGCACCACTTAATTGCTAATGTTGCAGATTCTACTGCAACTTTTAATGAATTGAACTATGCACACCAAAATTCACGTGCCCATGTAGCCCCTGCTATTACCATAATTGAGTGATGTTGCGATCGATAGGAGACTAAGTTGGGTATTATGATTAACCAAGCAAGTTATGTATGGAAGAAAAGTGACGGAGGCAAAGGAGTCAAGATTCAAAAGCGGTACTAGAGAAATAGGAAAGGGTTGTGATCCAAGAATTAAAGAAAGGAGTGAGATAATAGGGGTGAGTGGTGGTGTGGAGAGGAGCTAGAGGGGAGGGGGATTTAAGTAAAGACTAGGAGAATGAGACGCACAAAAAGGGACGAGGAATTTGAGTAGAAAGTGAGAAACACGAGTGGTGGGGGCCTTTGGGTGAGCGAGAGATGGGAATGGAGCCTATGGAGGTTGGGTCGCTAAAAGAGAGGGAAGAGTGTGGTGGGGTGCAAAGAGAAAGAAGGGGGTTATGTTGCTAGATCAAAGGCAAAGTGCAAGATTGGAGTCAGAAAATTTTTCTTAAAGGCTAATATTATATATATAATTATTTTAAAAGATAATTAAATATACTTATTTTTTATATATTTTAAAAGAATTAATATTATATATTTAAAAAAGACATATAATAGAGCATAATTAAGTTTGAAAATTTTTTGAGATGCTAATATCATAAAAAATTATTGAATATATGACGAGGAAAAAAAAATTATATTTGTGAATGAAGAATTAATTTATTAACAACCATTAAAGATTAATTAATTTAATTTTAAAATAGAGAAATTAACTAAAAAATTATTTATTGTTATTAATAATATTATGAATAATAATGTGAATGAATGTTAGATGAATTGGGAAGTCGACACACAAGACACTAAGAAGCTCGGAGTAAATGTTGCAATAAGGTAATCGATCTATCAAGGCAAAAAATTCATCTGGAAACAACGAAAGCAAAATTTATAGGCAAGCCAATCTAGTCTAGAAACTGCAAAAACACCAAATCAAGATTCAAGACTCAAGAGGCCACGCAATAAAAAAATAAAAAAGTCAGTCTCTTTCATTATTCTATTTACTTGCAATCCAAGATGGGCATTCCCATTGCTTGGAGGCCACATGCCAGCTTTGCGTAGGACCCTGCAAATCCTTTGAAATTTACGATGCGGTTTTTCTGTTTCCAAGAGAATTTTCCCCTCATCCTGGATCAATGGAATATTGTCCAACTTGTTCTCTTTCTTTCTCTTTTCGTGTTAATCTTGCTGCCCAACAATGGTGCCGTTCTCTAACAATGGATGATCAATCTTCATTCGTCCACTCCATTATATTAATATAATATAATGTATCCATTATTGGTCCACTCCATTATAATGTATCCATCGTATTGCCACCCTCATCATTAGAGGCACATCACCTTTCATCCGCCTGCACACGCATATATGTATCTATTTTATACATATATATTAATTAATATCTTTAAAAATAAATTTTCAGATGCTAATTGGATCAATTAAGTATAAGATAAATTATATCATACATTGGTCCACTAGTAAAATAGATGAGTTGCTCATCGACAGATTTCTATAATTGGAAACACCAACTATAGAAGGTAGTTTTTATCTATCTATTATAAAATTAACCACTTCTATAGTTGGTGTTTCCATATACACTACCCATATATCATGTCTCCAAACCTTAATGACATCTGGCCACCTGGATCCCACCAATTTTAGCACAGTACTGAATGACTAATTTTACAGTAAGGATATGACAGAGAATGACAATTCGATAATAATTAAGTTAAAAAAATAATTATTTTTAATATGTATACATAATTATACTTTAAAAATTTTGTTTTATTATCCATTTATCATTTCACGTGAGTAAACTTACGTGGAATTATCGCGTTAAGGTATAATTTGTGGTAATGAATATGGGTTATCTGGGTCTGGATTTCCCATGGGACAGTTCGCCAACAGATTGAGCCCTCTGGGACCAACTGCTTCTGCTTCTAACTTGAACAATTTCTGAAGGCCCATGCTGTAGCTCCTTCATTTCACAAGTGAATTAATATTATTCACTTTTCTTTTTTTTTTTTTTTAGAAAGATATTATTTTAATAAAAAATAAATTATTAACTTGATTTTTTTTAACGTGATCTAAACACCATTTTAGGCAAATCCCTTTCTTTCTTTCTTTCTTTGTATTGCTTTTCCTAAAAATAAAGGATGAATCATGAATACATTTAATTGTGGGTAATGAGCATGGGAATGAAACCTAATGGAATCAAGTTGGATTCTTATTTTATTTTTAATTTTATTTTATAAAAAATTAAAATAATTGGTACAATAAATTAGGATAATGACATTAAACTGACATATTAATAAAATAATATTATAAATTCATTTGAAGTTGATATTATTGCTCAATTCAATTAAAAATTTTATATCGAATATAAATTCAAATTCATAAATTAATAACAGTTAGATTAAATATTTATATTAAAATATATATAAAATTAATTAAAGTGTATAAATATCTTGCACAAATTTAAATATAAAAATTTAATCTATAATTGATATATTGATCTCTATGTGAGTTTTAGCTCTGCATAATTTCATCCTCCAGTTAATTTATTTAATAACATTATTTAAATTTAATATGCATTTGAAAATGTAAAATCTATTAATTTAAAGAATCATTTTTAAAAGAAAATTTTAAGAATAATTTGATAACATGAGTTATTTAATTTTTAATAAAACAATTGTAATACCCCTAATTTTTAAATTAATTATTTTAATGGATAAATATTAGTATTTTATTTTATTTAAATTTTAGGAAATTTTTCAAATTTTAGAAGTCGAGTTTGATTTTCCAAAAATATGAAACTTAGATGATTTTTAAAAATTAATTTAAAGACCACGTGATAAAACTAAAAATATATTTAGACTCTATAAATTTTTCTGAGTTTTCTGAAATTTTTTTGAAATTTTTGGGCCTCGTTTTTTGTCCCAAGGTGGAGTAAAAATTTAATTTCGGGTATCTTGAATCGAACCGACCGAATCGAACTGGACCGAGTTGGACCAATCGAATTGGACTTATGGAACTTATGGAACTGAGTAATATTCTTAAATAAAATATTCATGGGCAATTAAAAAAATACAATTCTTTTTTGCGATGGCTTTATAACTTTATTAAGGACCGCAGGACAAAATTTTAAAATTTTTAGAGCTTGTTTGAGTGGATTTTTATAAAATATCAATTATAGAGATTAAAACATAATTTTTCAAGTTTATGACTATTGTCTGATTTGAATGGCTCAGGAGGGGCCATATAATGTTTATGAGATGTGATTGTGGAAATTGAGAATTTAGAAGTGTTATTTGAATCTTTTTGCAGGTTGGGTAGGTCATAGGTATAGATAAAATTCTGCCGAATTTTCGGCATAAATTATAATTGCCTCTTTAAATTTATTTTTATTTGAATTGGCACTAATAAATTTACAATAAAATTACGTAGGTGATCAGGGTCAACCATCTTCCTTCACCCAACCTCTATCGTCGTCTCTGGTGTACTGTGAGTAAAATATTAATTTTAATTATAATTTCGATATTATTATATGTTCAAGCATGCCCATGCATAACTTATAAATATGTATCTATGTAGTTAAATACTAGGCACATTTTATATTGCGTTCATAATTGATGAAGTGCCATGTATGTTGTTTGTGGTAATTTGGAGCAGTGTGCGTGCGTTGGCGTGCATGTGGTATGGTATTGGATATGGACAGGACAGGTAGACACTGCTTGACAGACACTAGCTGGGACCCGGTCCTTTATGGATAAGTCGAGGTAGACACGGCTTGAGAGACACTCGCTGGGACCTAGCATTTGGTTTATTAAGCGAAAGTCCAGCTTAAGAGACACTCGGTAGCAGAGGTTGGATTAAGAGAGCTATATAGGAGATCAGCTCCCATATATGTACTATTGAATAGTATTGAGTGTGTGAGTACTCCAAATTACCTTTTTACTGTTATGATGTGATTTGTATGAAATTTATGATGATGTTGCATTCCATTCTTTATGATGCATTAGCTTTAAATAGCTATAGAAATTGTGGTTAAAATTAGTATTTTACTCTCTGAATCGAACGCTTACTCCTGTTCACCTATTTTTT
Source organism: Hevea brasiliensis (assembly GCF_030052815.1). Lineage (NCBI taxonomy): Eukaryota > Viridiplantae > Streptophyta > Magnoliopsida > Malpighiales > Euphorbiaceae > Hevea > Hevea brasiliensis. Next base: position 53,978,489 of record NC_079508.1, read on the forward strand.
CAGCCTATAGTAGGGGTTATTTTACAGAGCAACTAGCTTTCTTCCTTGCAGGTTTAACGTCGGTTATTTAATTGTTTTATTATTTTTCTAAATTTGAAATTTAGAACTCCGCATGTGTTAGTAATAGTATCGACCTTGATAGAAATCGTGTTAATTTAAATTCTTAAGATTAATAAATAAAGATTTGTGTGATACTTAAACAATTTGTAAATAATATAACTGGATTGAGCTGGGCTCCCCTAATTTGAGTTTCTGATAATTATTGAGTTAAGTTGGCCGGAAATAAAATTATAATATTTTAATTTAAATTATTTTTATATGCATGTTGGGCCTAAATTATGGGCCTGATCATGGGTTTAGAAACAGTAAGGCTCACTACGGGCCTTGGGGGCTTTATGCCGGCCCATAGGTTGGGTCGTGACAATAGAGGTGTATTTTGAACCCTTTTGCAGGTTGGATAGGTCCTAAGTATAGGGGAGACTCTGCCAGATTTTCGATATGACTTAGGGTATATTTGGTCCTTTCTAAACTTGTATTGAGTCAAATATATTAAATAATTATAATAAAATTTTCAGGTGAGTCGGGACAGCCTTCCTCCTCCGCCCAACCGCCACAGTGACCTCGGTTCAATTCTGTGACTAAAATATTAATTTTAATTATAATTTCAATATTATTATATGTTCAAGCATGCTCATGCATCACTTATAAATATATATCTATGTAGTTAAATACTAGGCACGTTTTATATTGCATTCTTAATTAATGAAGTGTCATGGATGTTGTTTATAGTAATTTAGAGCAGTGTCCGTGCATTGGTGTGCGTGTGGTGTGTGATATTGGATATGGGATATGGATAGGACGGGTAGACGCGGCTTGAGAGACACTTGCTGGGACCCGGTCCTTTATGGATAAGTCGGGATAGGCACGGCTTGAGATGATCTCGCTGGCCTTCGCATTTGGTTTATCAAGCGAAAGTCTAGCTTAAGAGATACTCGCTGGCAAATATTGGATTAAGAGAGCTGTATAGGGGATCAGCTTCCATATATGTACTGTTTGAACATTATTAGGTGTGTGAGTGCTTCAAATTGCCTTTTGCTATTATAACATGATGAATATGTGGAGGGTGAACTGAGCTTCCCAAATTGTTATATATTGTATTTACAAGTCAGATGAGTGAAAAACTCCCTGTTGTACGGTCCATATTATGATCGGACTCTGGCCAGTTGAATTCTTGAAATTGGGCTTAAAATGGGCCTTAGGATTGGATTAAGGAATAGTTAGGTTTACTACAGGCCTCGGGGGTTTTAAGCTGGCTCAGGTCCTAGTGCCGGTCTGACTCATAGGTTGAGTCATGACAAATGTGATGTCAGAGCTTAGGCTCCAAATTCATGGGGAATATATGTCCAAAGTTTTAGAAAAGAGTCTAATAGGAGTCACATGCGGAGAATAGGGTCCACATTCATCCTTGCATTGTCATCTTTGCTTTTTGTTTCTGCTTCATATAATTGTGTGTAAATATGAGTCTATAGAATTGTGTAACATGCCATTTCAAATTTTTTGGGCTAATGCTGCGGAATTTCAGGAAAATGCGTAGAAGCAGAAGAGCTGCCACTACACCAGAGCGGGATATGCCAGAAGAGGTATCGGCACAGGATGAGGCACCTGTCTCGAGGAGGCAGGGCAAAAGACCTAGAGCTGCTCAAGTAGAAGAGCAGCTGCCACCAGTACAGGAACAATCTTTTGTGGTCCAGGGTCCTATAGACCCAATGGCAGCTACCCTAGCCGGATTACAGAGAACCATCGATATGATGGCACAATATATGGTCCACCCTCCACAACAGTAGCAGCCCAGTGCACCAAGAGAGGAACCTTACAAACAAATAATTAATTTTAAGAAGTTAGTGCCTGATATCTATGATGTAACTGATGATGCTTACCGATTTTTGGACTCCTGCAAATAGGCAGGGGTGGAATCGTAGTTAACTAATAGGAGATTGGTAGAGTGTATGCAGCATGTATTGGGGCCAGTGCTAAGGTGGTGGATGACAGACTACGTACTACCTCGTATTGAAGGATTATCTTGGACGCAGTTTGTGAAACTGTTCATCGATAGGTTTGTGCCAGAAAGCTTCAGAGACCAAAAGCAGTGAGCCTTTTAGGCCTCAAGGCAGAATGACAGATCCGTAGATGAATATGCTGCAGAAATTTTAGAACTAAGTAGGTGTGCCCCCACAGTAGTGGCTAGAGAAAGTATGAAGGCAAAGAGGTTCCTAAAGGGGCTGGATAGGAAGTATGCAATCCTGACCATGATGTATGATCAGTCTTTTGATGTGGTAGTTGATCGAGCCCAACATATTGAAATTAGTTATACAGGAGATACAGTGAAAGGGCAAAGAAGAATAGAGCAGAGGGTTCTTCAGGTATTCCCTACATGGGTACCACGGATAGTGGAGGCCAAAGTCATTACAGAGGAAGAAGTAGAAACAATAAGAAGGGTGGTTTTAAACACAGATCTCGAGGATTCAGACCAGGGTATGGATCCAGTAGTAGTCATAGTTCGGGTTACAGCAATTCTGGGTCTGGTTCAGGATCCTCCTTGGCACCTTGCACACAGTGTGGAAGAGGACATTCAGGATCTTATATGATGGGTTCAAGAGTATATTTTTGGTGTGGCCAGCAGAGTCACTTTGCTAGAGAATGTCCCATGTTCGATTAGCCATAGATGGGGTCACAGTGTTCCGTTGCAAATGTTCCTCGTCAATTGTATTTTGGTGCTTCCAATATTGCAGGCGGTCAGTTCATTGGCCAATAGGGCCGAGGACAAGAAGGACGTCGATTTGGAGGCAAGTTAGGAGGTAAAAGTCAATTTCAGGATTCTGCAATGTATGGTAGGGGTCAAGCTCAGGTTTTCACCTTAATCCACTAGGATGCTCAGGCTTCCAATACAGTTGTGGCAGGTATTCTTCTAGTCTTTTCCTCTAAGGCTCGTGTTTTGAAAGATCCGGGTGCTACGCACTCATTTGTCTCCCCCATTTTTGGCATAAGATTGGGTAGGAACCCTACAACTTTAGAATGCCCCTTGTCTGTAGCTACCCCTCTTAGTGATAACATAGATGTGGATATAGTTTTTTTGGGTAGCCCAGTGGTAGTAGATGGAAGGATCCTCCTAGCAGACTTGATTCCTCTTCCAGTAATGGATTTCGATGTAATTTTAGAAATGGATTGGCTGGCAACTCATTATGCCACTTTAGACTGTAGGAACAAAAATGTGTATTTTTATATACTTAGTGTGGAAGAGTTTAGCTTTAATGGTGACAGGAGCGTGGCTCCATATAACTTGGTGTTAGTAATTAGTGCTAGAAAGATGCTGAGGTGTGGGTGTCAAGGGTATTTGGCATTAGTGAGAGATACATCTGTACAAGGTGTTGACATTGAGAATGTTCCTGTTGTTAGAGAATTTATGGATGTCTTCCTTGAGAAGCTTCAAGGGTTACCACCAGGAAGAGAAATAAAGTTCTGCATTGACATTGTACTGGGTACAAACTCCATATCAATGCTGCCTTACAAGATAGCCCCAGCAGAATTGAAGGAACTGAATGAGCAACTACAAGAGCTTCTGGACAACGGTTTTATTTATCCAAGTACCTCCCCCTGGGGCGCTCCTGTTCTATTTGTGAGGAAGAAAGATGGGTCCTTAAGGTTATGTATTAATTATAGACAGCTAAACAAGGTGATTGTGAAGAACAAGTATCCACTTCCTCAGATCGATGATCTGTTTGATCAACTCCAAGGGGCTAGATTCTTTTCCAAAATAGATCTACGGTCAGACTATCATCAGTTGAGAATCAGGAATGAGGATGTGCCCAAGACAGCGTTCAGGACAAGATATGACCATTATGAGTTCTTGGTGATATCTTTTGGACTCACTAATGCACCAGCGGCCTTCATGGACCTGATGAACAAGGTGTTCAGGCCATTCCTGGACTGTTTTGTCATCGTATTCATAGATGACATTTTTTGGTATACTCTCGGACCGAGGAAGAACATGTGTAGTATTTGAGGATGGTGTTGCAGAGTTTGAGGGAGCACCACCTATATGCAAAATTTTCAAAATGTGAAATTTTGGCTAGAAAACATCTCATTCTTGGGACACGTGATTTCTAGTGAAGGCATGCAAGTGGATCCCAAGAAAATTGAGGTGGTTACTGATTAGCTTAGGCCTACAATAGTTACTGAGATGCAAAGTTTTCTAGGCCTAGCTGGCTAATATAGGTGTTTTGTACAGAATTTCTCCAGGATAGCAGCTCCACTAACTAACATAACTTAGAAGAATATTCCGTTCATTTGGATAGATGATTGTGAGGAGAGCTTCCAGAAGCTTAAGGAATGTCTAGCTACAACCCCTGTGTTAACATTATCGATGAGTGGTGAAGGATATACCGTATACTGTGATGCCTCCAGAGTTGGTTTGGGATGTGTTTTGATGCAGCATGGGAAAGTAGTGGCTTATGCTTTAAGACAGCTAAAGAGGCATGAGCAAAACTACCCCTCCCATGACTTGAAAATGACGGCTGTAGTCTTTGCATTAAAGATCTAGAAATACTAACTGTATGGTGAAGTATGTGAGATATACACTGACCACAATAGTTTGAAGTACATCTTCCAACAGAGGGATTTAAACTTGAGACAAAGGAGATGAATGGAACTTCTAAAGGACTATGATTGTACCATCAAGTTTCATCCTGGGAAGGTCGATGTAGTAGCAGATGCTCTGAGCAGAAAATCTTCTGGCAGCTTGGCGCACATATCAGCGAAGAAGAAATTGTTGATATAGGAAATACATGGATTGATGGATAAAGGTCTGATCTTGGATATTTCAGATGAGAGGGCATTATTGGCCCATTTTTCAGTAAGACCAGACTTGGAGACAGAATCAGAGTTTCCCAGCACAGGGACTCGCAATTGATGAAGATTATAGAAAGAGTACAATAGGGTAAATGATGCAAATTTAGATTTGCTAATGATGGCACTCTTATGCAAGGTTTCAGGATATGTGTGCCTGATGTGGACAACCTTAGGAATGAGATCATACAAGAGGCACACTATATACCTTACAATGTCCACCCAGGCTCCGTTAAGATGTACCATGATGTGAAAGATAGCTACTGATAGAATGGCATGAAGAGAGATATAGCAGACTTTGTGTCCAAGTGCTTGACTTGTCAGAAGGTGAAGTTTGAATACCAGAGGCCGTCAAGGAAGCTACAAGAGCTCCCTATCTCGGAATGAAAGTGAAAAATGATCACGATGGATTTTGTAACTGGGTTGCCTCGTACCACGCGGGAATATGATTCGATATGGATAATTGTAGATCGTCTGACTAAATCAGCTCATTTATTGCCTGTGAGAACTACCTATTCTATTGCATAATACGCCAGGCTCTATATTTGAGAAATAGTCAGATTGCATGGAGTTTTTTCTTCCATAATATCTGACAGAGGGCTCCAATTCACTTCTCAATTTTAGAGAAAGCTGTAAGAGGCACTAGGCATGCAGTTAAACTTTAGTACCGCCTTTCACCCTCATACAGACGAGCAGTTCGAAAGGACAATTCAGACACTAGAAGATATGCTTCGTATGTGTGTCCTGGATTTTAGAGGTTAATTGGATTATCAGCTACCTTTGGTGGAGTTTTTCTACAACAACAGTTATCATTCCAGTATCGAGATGGCACCCTATGAGGCGTTGTATGGCAGAAAGTGTAGGTTTCCTCTGTGTTGGACAGAAATGAGAGAAGCAAAGGTGCATGATGTAGACCTGGTGTAATACACTTCTGAGATGGTTCTTTTAATCAGGGAATAATTGAAAACAGCTTTCAGCAGGCAGAAGAGTTATGCAGATTCCAAACGGAGGGATGTAGAGTTTGCAGTAAGCGATTACGTATTCTTGAAGGTTTCTCCAATGAAGGGAGTTATGAGATTTTGGAAAGAAGGGCAAATTGGCATCTCGGTATATTAGACATTTTGAGGTTACTGACAGAGTTGGAGCAGTTGCCTATCAGTTGGAGTTACCCCCTAACCTGTCTCATGTTCATCCTGTATTTCACATCTTCATGCTCAGGAAATACATACCTGATCCTTCTCATGTGTCACATCCAGATACAGTAGAGCTGAAAGAAGACTTGACATTTGAGAAGCAGCCAGTAGCCATAGTGGACTACCAAGTGAGACAACTAAGATCGAAATAGATCCCTATGGTTAAGGTATTGTGGATGAGCCAATTAGTAAAAAAATGCACCTGGGAGTCAGAGCGGGACATGCGTAGTAAGTACCCTTATTTGTTCAATGTGTAACTCTGTTCTTTTATTCTGCCTTGTATAAAATTTGATAACGAATTTTCTGTAAGGGGGAAAGATAAATTAGGATAATGACATTAAACTGACATATTACTAAAATAATATTATAAATTCATTTGAAGTTGACATTATTGCTCAATTCAATTAAAATTCGTGCATCTAATATAAGTTCAAACTCATAAATTAATAACAATTAGATTAGATATTTATATTAAAAAATATATAAAATTAATTAAAGTGTATAAATATCTTGCACAAATTTAAATATAAAAATTTAATCTATAATTGATATGTTGATCTCTATGTGAGTTTTCGCTCTAGATAATTTCATCCTCCAGTTAATTTATTTGCCTCTAGGGCCATGTAATGCAACGATGCAATTAAAAAAATATCATATGGGATAAAGGGAAAATTAGTACATTCAATTCATTCTTTATAATTAAAAAATATTTTTTTATTAATGTGTATTGATGTATATAGACTGTATTTTATACTTTTTATGTCCCATAAAAATATGTTTCCTTTTTCTTTTTATCTATTCTAAATTATAGGCAACTTTTCTTTTAAAATAGTATTTTATTTATTAATTTAATAACATTATTTAAATTTAATATGCATTGAAAATGTAAAATCTATTAATTTAAAGAATCATTTTTTAAAAGGAAATTTTAAGAATAATTTGGTAACATGAGTTATTTAATTTTTAATAAAATAATTGTAACACTCATAATTTTTAAATTAATTATTCTATGGATAAATATTAGTATTTTATTTTATTTAAATTTTAGGAAAATTTTTGAAATTTTTCGAATTTTAGAAGTCAAGTTCGATTTTTCGAAAATGTGAAACTTAGATGATTTTTAAAAATTAATTTAAAGATCATGTGGCAAAATTAAAAATATATTTAGATTCTATGAATTTTTTTGAGTTTTCTGAAATTTTTTCGAAATTTTTGGGCCTTATTTTTTGTCCTAGAGCAGAGTAAAAATTTAATTTCGGGTATTCTGAATTGAATCGACCGAATCGAACTGGACCGGGTCTGACCGGTCGAATTGGATTGGCCCTTTTCTTTTCTTCTTCTCCTTCCCCCGCGCACCCGATGCTCTCTCTCCCATCGCCATTTTCTCTCTCCTCTCTCCTTCCCACTGCAGTCGCTGCAGCCACTCAGTCCTTCCCCTCATGCTAATGACTATCATGGTACCCTTCCCCTTGCCGGCTGCCACCTGGAATTGCCAGAAAACGCACCCCAAAACTCCCCTTTGTGCAGCTTGCTACTTTGACTTCTCGGGCCGATTCCGGCCGATTTGGCCGCCGATTCCGGCCGATTTGGCCACCGATTGGACCAGGTATTGTCCCAAAATCCATCTACACCTCGAGAGCTTTCCATAGACACCAAAAACACCAAAATCCATCTAGCGGTTTGTTCAATTTGTATCCATAAAATTTTAGCCCATTTCGATTTTTATGCTAGATTTCTCGTAAACCGTGAAACTCATGAAAAATCTGAGAGTACCGGAGTGCTCCCCTCGGTAAGAGCTTCGCGGCAATATCCATTTCGAATTTTTTTGACACCATTTTTTGGTGGATCCCACAGAAATTCGCAGTGTTTTTCCAAGCACTAAATGAGCTTAATAAATTCTGTAAAAATTATATACTAATCCCCGTGTTGTGAGCTTCACGTAGGTACCTTCAATTCGAGAAAATTCAATAGTTGCTCAAGTCTGTAATTTCGGGTCGGGCAGACAGGCTACCGAAAAAATTTCAGAATTCAATCGAAATTATAGACTACCCTATCGTTTTCAGACGTTCCGGATGCGTTCCCAATGTTAGAATTGGCATAGGTAAACCCGAACCTTACTTTTTCTTAATTATCTAGTGCTTGATTATGATTACAAATCTAAAAAATATTCATGATAGGTTAAAAAATTATAATTCCTTTTGCTTTAGCTTAATAATATTGCTAAGGACAGCGGGGTAAAATTTTAGAATTTTTAGAGTTCATTTGTGTAATTTTTGCAAAAAGGTTAATTGTATGGACTAATTTATAATTTTTCAAATTGTGGCCGTTGATTATTTGGATGGGCCCAAGAGGGGCCATGTGATGTGATTAAGTTATGAATATGTGACTTGTGGAAATAGAAGTGCATTTTGAACCATTTTGTAGGTTGGGTAGGTTCCAAGTATAGGGATGACTCTGTCAGATTTTCGGCACAACTTAGGGCATCTTTGGTCCTTTATAAACTTGTATTGAGTCAAATATATTAAATAATTGCAATGAAATTTTCAGGTGAGCAGGGATAGCCTTCCTTCTCTGCCCAGCCATCGCAATGATCTCGGTTCATTTCTGTAAGTAAAATATTAATTTTAATTATAATTTCAATATTATTATATGTTCAAGCATGCCCATGCATCACTTATAAATATGTATCTATGTAGTTAAACATTAGGCACGTTTTATATTGCATTTTTAATTGATGAAATGTCATGGATGTTATTTATGGTAATTTGGAGCAGTGTGCGTGTGTTGGTGTACGTGTTGTGTGTGGTATTGGATATGGATAGGACGGGTAGACGCGGCTTGAGAGACACTCACTTGGACCCGATCCTTTATGAATAAGTCGGGGTAAGCACGGCTCGAGATGATTTCGTTGGCCCCCGCATTTTATTTATCAAGTGAAAGTTCGGCTTGAGAGACACTCGCTGGCAGAGATTGGATTAAGAGAGCTGTATAAGGGATCAGCTCCCATATATTTACTGTTGGAATATTATTGGGTGTGTGAGTGCTCCAAATTGTCTTTTTGCTATTATGACATGATGAGTATGTGAAGGGTGAGCTGAGCTCCCCAAATTGTTATATATTGTGTTTACAGGTGGGGCGAATCAAAAACTCCCCTTTGTATGGTTCATATTATGATTGAATTTTGTCCGGTTGAATTCTTGAAATTGGGCTTAAAATGAGCTTTAGGATTGGGTTAAGGAATAGTTAGGCTTACTATGGGCCTCGAGTACTTTAGACTGGTCCAAGTCCCAGTGCCGATCTGGCTCATAGGTTGGTCGTGACAACAATAACAGTGAATGATATATTAAAAAAATAAATAAAATTTATTATTATTTTTTCACATAACAAATTTTACTACTTTAACTATATTACTTAGATTTTTTTTTAATTATGTAAAAATATAAGTAAGCTATTAATAAGATTGGTATGAATGCTAAAAGATTTTGTATCTCTTAAGCAATATCGAGTTTTCAATCATTGTGAATGATGAAAATTTCTTTTGAAAACGCTTTACCACCATAATGGGCCCCCTGACTTGAATATGATTAAACCTAATCCAATGGGTTAAAAGATATCTATGATTTACTACTAAAAAAAATAAAAAAAGAAAATCTCATTAGAAGCGTTTTATCTCTATAATGAGTTTTTTTGGTGCGAGTAGTTTAGGCCTAATTCAGTGGGCTAAGAGATACCTTCGATTGATTACCCAAAATATAAAAAAAAAAGAAAAAAAAAATCTCATTATAAGCACTTTACTCTATAATGGACATTTTCCAATAAACTAACAGATACTTATGATTTATTTTAAAAAAAATATTAAGTTCATAGGGCTAAGACCTTATTTAATATGCATTAAAAATATAAAATTTAAGAATAATTTTTTTAAAGAAAATTTCAAAAATAATTTAATAATATAAATTATTTAATTTTTAGTAGAGTAGGGTGTATATTAAAAAAAAAACAAAATTTGCTGCTTTAATTATATTAGCCAAAATTTTTTAACCATGCAAAAATACTTGCACACTATATTTATGGGGTTCAGAGATTAATTTGCCAGAGATTTACTAAGTATTTCATTTAATAATTTCATAATTAGCATTAAAAATTAAAAAAAAAATACAGCATGAAATTAACCAAAATACCCTCATGCCATCATCAAACCACCTAATGCTAATAGGCCATTTTAGGAAAAACAAAACCCAAATAAGTCCAGCAACAAAAAATGGCGTGCAGCCATTGAGCACCCAAAGCCCACCAACCAACCAACCAGCCCATCGTTTTCTTGCTTTACCAATTGCCATCATTTCTCATTTCCAAAACCAAAACCACCGAAAACAAAATGAACGAGAATTCCAACAAGGCCGAAGCTGAACGCCTGCTAGGAATCGCCGAGAAGCTTCTCCAGTCTCGCGATTTCAACGGTACAAGAGACTTCGCCGTCTTGGCCCAAGAAACGGAGGCTCTCCTTGACGGCTCAGACCAGATCTTGGCCGTGGCCGACGTTCTATTGTCCGCTGAGAAACGCATTAACAACCACAACGATTGGTACGCGATCTTGCAAATCGACCGCCGCTCTGACGACCAGGATCTCTTAAAGAAGCAGTACCGCCGCCTCGCATTGCTTCTCCATCCAGACAAGAACAAGTTCCCCTTCGCAGATCAAGCGTTTAAGCTCGTCGCGGACGCTTGGGCCGTCTTATCGGATCCCGCTAAAAAGTCACTCTACGACAACGAATTGAGCTTGTTTTCTAGGATTGATTTATCGAATTCGGAAAAATTGCCTGTTCGAAGGAGCCAGCGCCCGGTCGCGAAGAAACATGCAGGCGAGAGTATTAAAACTAACATTAGTAATAGCTCCGAGGATCGGAGTCAGAGGATGAAGCTATCGTCGTTTTGGACTGCTTGTCCTTACTGTTATATTTTATACGAATATCCTCGGGTTTATCAGGATTGCTGTTTGAGGTGCCAAAATTGCCAGAGGGCGTTTCACGCAGCGTTGATACAGTCGTTGCCGCCTTTGGTACCAGGGAAGGAGGCGTATTACTGCTGCTGGGGTTTTTTTCCTTTGGGCTTTATGTTTGGCAGTTCAGAGAGTGGAGCGAAAAACATTGGGTCTGGGTCGGGACAGGCGTCTGTGTTTCCAAATTGGATGCCGCCAATTTTCTCCCCGGGGCAGCAAGTTGGTGATAAAAATGGTGGCATCTCCACGGCAGATACGCCGCCAGTGTTTGCCTTGGGGCAGCAAGTGAGTGATAAAAATGGTAATGTGAGTGCAGGTGCAGCACCTGCGAGGACTGGGATAGCAAGAGGTGGTGGAGGTGTGCATGTTTCAGATGGGAGTGCCACAGGGCGTTTACCAAAGAAGAGGGGAAGGCCAAGAAAATATCCCTTACAAAGTTTTTAGTCTGATATGGACTGCAATTTGGTGAGAAGAGACAGATGAGAAGGTGAAGGAAGTTTTATCTCTGTGTTGATAGAGATATAAGAAGGCTCAAGGAAGAGGCTGTTATAGCTGCCACAGTTTGGGATGTCCATAGGTATTACTGTTGACTTGTATTTATTGTTTTTTTCTCTTTTCTTAATTATTGTTGTTTGTAGAGTTTAGATGCTTTTTCTTGTGACTGACTTGTTAATTTAAGGTGATATGTGGTAATGTCATTTTGCCAAGTTCTCACTATGAATTGAAGAATTGTGTTTCATTCAAGGCATTCTAAATGTGCCCAATTTTTTTGGTTTACAGGGTGGCCAAATGGGCCGTGAGCATGGTAGGCTACATATCAATGTTTGTCCTCCCTTTTTGTATCTTTTATCATAAAAATGAAAACTTCTACCATATTAGTGGATGGAATTCAAATTTGAGAAACTCCTACTCTCCATCTTCTTAAAGAGGATTATGAGAAAATCAACCAGGCTAGGTCTAATTATTTGGAAAGTGCATAATTTGTTCTTTGTTTAGCCAAGTATGTACCTGTTTTACTTGAAAATTTATAAGTGGAAAGAGAGATTGGAACTTCATACTATACATTCTCAAAGAACGTAGTGAGGAAATTAATAATAATTGGTACTAAAGGTGCATACTTTTTTTCTTTGTTTTTCCAAGTATGTACATTTTCTAGTTGAGGATTTGTGAGCTCGAAATCACCGTGTTGGTGTTCGCATAATTTGGGTTTAGAATTGGTTATTGTATTCATTAATAATCAAATGTTTATCCACCGATTTCTCTTCACTCTTCCAGCCAGGTAAACATGGAAAAAGCAAAGGCAGTAATGATGCCAAACTCTGTCTATTTGATCGCATAATTGCCTTATCAAGCTTCCTAAGCTCATCATTCTTCTTAATTCGCTTGTTTACAAACACCAAAAACTTCCTGCTTTGCTTGTACGCCGTCGGCTTCACCTTCTTCCTCTGTCACCATCAAACATCAACATTTACGCTTATTAAATACACAAATTCTTGTGGAATTTGAGAGTGAGAGAGGTGCCTTCTCGATGGTGATGGATCGCGCGAGTCCCAGGCGGTTTTATTTGCCCTTTCATCTTTCTTGTTTAGGATGTCGAATTTGCAACTGGACCAAATGGCCTTGAAAGGGTTGTCTTTCGGAGTCTTGAGCTTCAATGCCACGGCGTTTGGACCCAGCTTTTTGTTCTTCTTGATTGTGTTCTTGGTTTTGTTGTGATCGTCGATTCCTTTTGTTGTCTTCACCATCGAGATTGTGCCGCAGGAGGAAGCGAGATGAAGCTTCATACGAGGGTGTAGGATTAATCCAAATATCAAATAGACTAGGGTGACCAGTGAGTCCTCTAGCGGTAACGACGGTTGGATCCAAAAGCTCCAGAGGTTGAGGTGGAATGGGTACCTGCTGTGCATTCCTATAGCTGACAAAGAAGAAGAAGAAGAAGAGGAGGATAAGAGGAAAAAGAAGAAATGTTGTATTAATAATTTTTATTAATTTTAATTATTCTTTTACTTTAGATGAATAATATTTTAAAATAATATTATAATGATTTTTATGAATATTGAACAGTAAAAAAACGATTTGACTCTAATTGAATTAAAACCGAGTCATAAAAAATTTATTTGGGTTCACAATTAAAAAATCTATTAACCAAAATCTTGTTTAAAAATTAATAGGACTATTAAGAATATTTAAAGGGCCCAACTCAAACCACCAGTTAAGCGTATTTTCTACCAACTTGTACGCGCGCGCGCATGTGTGTGTGTGTGTTGTACTGCTAGGAATCATCAGACAGCAGTAACCTCTCTTTGTAGATCGATTATATTATGATTTGAAATTTGTATATACAAGTAATAGGGAGTTATAGTAAGAATTTGTCATTTGTATATACAAATAATAGGGAGTTATAGTAAGAATTTGTGATTTGTATATATCGTGTGGAGTTCGAATAAAATTTGTTAACTATCGTTTATCAGTTGTTAAAAAAGATCTGAGCTCCCATTCCGAATCCATTGTGAGCCAAGCTCATTGAACATCAGCCAAGCTCGTCAGCTTTATGATCGGACTTCAAAACAATGGCCAGGACGATACTAGAGTGCCCCGGAGAATACATTTACATATTGCAGTGGACTACAAACACTGAACCAACAGCCAACATTGCTTCCACAGTTCTACATGCTGCAAAACCACAGAAAACCCACAATGGAGAACCATCTAAGCCTTGGAAGCAAATTAGCCTTGAAAGAATACACAGAAATTGTTAGTAACACCCAAGACTATGCATTTCTAACCAATTAGGCTTGAGCAAAAAATATTTAGGGGGACTGGATTTATATCTCCTTAATAGAAGTTATCCAAAGCCTGCAGATTAATACTCTCATCATCATGTGTGCTCAGTTTCCAGTGCATTCAATGAAAATGCCATCTAACTCTCCCATAGATTTTGATCTCTCAGAGCATTCATTTCACCAATGAGGAACCCTACATAACTGTCTATAATATGCTAGCTACGGAGAAGTCTTATCTGCAGAATATAGAACACCAGATATGGACAGCTGGAATATAGTATTGAATTAGTAATCACCTATATCTTTTTGTAAGAGATGCTCTAGGGCAGTATGCATGCCTAATATGGGTTCCATCCAAACATCCATTGATATCCAGATACGAACATCCAATTATATTCTTGCAGCTTCTACTCTCTGCCCAGGTAATATAGGAACAATACAATTAAAGAATTGGCGGTCAATGGAAACTAGAGAAAATATTCAAACTTCAGAAGCATGAGAATTAAAAAGACATTTTGAGCACAACAAAAACCTATCCAGATCTAAAATGCAAAGAAAAATATTAAAAACATCATATTGAACACCAAAAGAAGCATAAGAATTAAGAAGCTCAGGCAGAAAAAGGAATAATACAAGCACTTTGGAATGAGTGTATCAACAATATATAGTAAAAAAATGTAAATTACATGAAACTTCTTGTAAATTAGTGAAGCCACATTAACCTCTTAAGAAGTAACAGAGGAATTGGATAGCCTAAGGCACTCGCTTTGGCACCTCCGTAGACAGACATCATTCCAGTTGGGCACTTGATGTTGATTAACACAGACAGTTCTCGCGCAAGCATCAGCACAAGCATCAAGCTCAGAAACACCACAAACGGTGACACAGGTATCAATGGTAGGGTCTTTAGATAATGCACCAACCTTTTTTAACATCCTCTTAGAAGTGCAAACCCTCTCACAAACAAAAATTTCATCAGAGCTTTTCTCACGTCCTCTGGCACTCTTTAGCCTCTGCTCTTCAGCTCTCTTTTTCTTCATCCTAAAAGCTTGCCCTGCAATAACAGCTGGTATTGCAGCACCTAACAGAGACCACCATGGATCCACCATAGCTGTGAACATAAGCTCTTGATCAGCAATTAGTTAATAAAAAAGAAAAGGATGAATCACAATAGTCCTTGGGTATTGCCTTTAATCCTTGTATTTTCACAATTACATTAGCACATCCCTAAATTTTTAGTCCGTCAACCATTTAGTCATTCCATCCAATTGAAAATGGTTTTGTCAATAGTCCAAGCTAAAAGAAATAAGTCTAAGGAGAGAGAAATTTTAAAATCAAATTTTACCCTCATCTATTCCCAATTTATATCCCATTGCCCTTCCATTTCCATCACACCACCCCTACCCCCCTTCTCTCTCTCTCTCTCTCTCTCTCCCTTCTGCCTCCATCTACCGTCTTTATCCCTCTCTCTCCCAATCTTAGGTTGCTTCTTGGCAATCCCCTTCAGTCCTTCCTCAAGAGCGCCAACTCAAACTTCGTCCTCACCTTCTTTGTCTCCCTGCATCCCAATTTAACACATACCTTCCAATTTAACATTCCCAAAAAAATCATAAAAAAAAATGCCCCCTTGCATTCCACTAACCAGAATGCATATAAAAGTGAAAGACAACCGTCCCAAAACCAAAACCCAAGACAACAGTTTCAATTGCATCAGTAGCAACCACCAGACCAGTAGCTCCTACCATCATGAAGCCAGCGTAACTTGCCATCAGCTCTGAAGACTCAGAGCATTCATCATGAATGACTCATGCATTGCCATTTTAGAGGACATGAAAGCACTCGGCGTACTTGATGCTTGATCTCAGCATTGCAAGCTAGAGAGACAAAGAAAAAGCAACTGAAGGCAGTGAAATATACAGGTTAATATGTTGCATCAGGAGATTGACCAGAAAATTTTGTTGCCAATGGCCTTGGTTCCATCTCAGTTGCTGGGGTTATATTGTCAATCCATTTTTCTGTAGCTAGAACCCCTCAATATGTAAGGTAGGTGTAATTGAGGTCAATTTTTCTAAGTGGACAGTCGATATATTAACTGAAACCAAGAAAAAGGGCATGAAAATTTGAAAACTCAACAATGAAAAAATTCCTTTACATTCAATAATAGAAGAAGAGGAAAATAGAATTTGCAAATTTTACTTGTGATGGCTAGGCAAAGAGCAAGCCAGAGGTTGGAGTAATGTGACACGAGTTATGGAGAAAGCTGGGATTTTATTCTAATTGAGGGTGAAAAGAATTGGGTTTTAGGTTTGGGAATAATCTGAATGAGAAGGGAAAATGTGGTGGCCATGAAGGGAAAAAAAAAAAAAAAAAAAAGCAAAAGCATAGAGGAGATGGCAGTGCAAAAAAGAGAAAAGCATTGAGAGGAAGAGAAAGATTGTGAAAGAGAAGAAGAATGTGAGCGAGGGAGAAAGATGGGATCTGAGAGAGAGGAAAAAGGAAAGGATAGGGTAGCTTTGAGACTTGGCAAAGAAGGAAACTTTTGATCTTTTCATAATATACTAATGGCAAAGAGCTGAAAGTTTGGACAGAAAAACTTAATAGTTGATGGAGTAAAAAGTTTGGGATGTATTAATGTAATTATAGAAATACAAAAATCAACTCGTAATCATCGTCAAAACTCACGGACCTTGTTGTAATTCACCCAAAAAGAAAAATGAAAAATAAAAATTTCTTGGTTAAGTGGGTTTCTATTTGCATTCAATTGTTAAATGAGACTTCAACAATAATCAAGCACAAATAGTTTAACTTGTAAATGAAAAGCCAGTACTCAACTAAGTCTCAGTCCAAAACTAGCTGAGATCGGCTATAAGTCCCCCATTCACTAAAATCGCTGAAGAACTTAGTACAAAAAGTTTTCTTTTTAATCGGCTTCGGCTCTTCCTTAAACCACAGATATCAACCGTTAGATTGAAAATTTAAGAAAATATATGAATTGGGTTCTTCGAGGATAGCTTCCATTCGATGAATATATAACTTGATTCACTAAACCCTTTTGCTATTACTATTTCCCTCTCTGCTCAGCCCAGAAAGCTTAACACCACAGATACAAAGCAAAGAGTAGATCAGTGCTAGCCCAAATAACTAATCAGGGCAAACTAAGAAACGTTTGCAATAACTGGATTTAACAAACACTCTGTAATTGAATTTTTCAGAACTCTCACAGTATTAAACCAGTTAACCATCAAATCGAAACCCAAAATTTAGCTAAAAGCGGGCAAAATTACCAAGAAGAGAGGGATATAGAGCGAGAACTAACCTGGAATCCTGCATGGAGGGTTTAGATGCGAGGGATTACAGCGTAGAAAGGGTTTTGACGGAGTAAACTAGTAGGCGCTCCGCTTCACGAGTGAGCGCAAGGTAAGACACACTGTACTTTTGGATCTAGCGGCTATAGATGGACTTTTTTTTCTTTAGGGTCATGAATCGCCCATTATAAATTTTACATAATTCTATTTCTATTTTATTAAGAATAATTATTTTTTGGATAATTTTTTTAAAGATAATTATTATAATATTTAGATGGATAAAATTTATAAAAGGAGAGAAGACCATCCCATCTTTTAATTTGATAAGATTAAGGAGATCACATCTTAATCTACTCTAGGGCATACCTCACCGAGGAGATTGCCAAATTAAAAAGTAATAAAAATTCACATATAGCTAATTATTAATAATTATTTTTTGTAATGATGATGCTATTTCTTATTTATTTATTTATTTCTTAGGTTAACAAAGATATAGTTATATTTTATATATTCATTTAGATATTTGAAATAGCTTCTTCTTTTTTTTTATTGTCTAAGGTAAGATTATTTCATTAAAAATCTTTAAAATGGTAGAGTTGTGTGCATAGAAAGGTTCTAGGTCCAATGAAGTACCAAAAATCACCTGGCTATCAGGCCCATAAATCAAGCCCAAGGGCTACATACAACAAAGCCCTAAAACTCTAAAAACCGGGTCTTACACCCGAATGAAGAAGACCCAACAAACAAAAACAAGCAACACAACTTTTGATAGAGGGACACAACCGGTAAATCACAGCGCCACAAACGATCGACGGAGCGCAGCCATGGCTTTTGCCTAACGAAATCTTGCATGGTTAGATTAAGGAGATCACAGTCAGACAGAAGTAGACAAAGACAGTTTTCATGCAAGAGATATGCCTAAACGCTAGGAGAAAAATGAAGAGAAAACCCAAAAAGCTAAAGAACCAAGGTAAGTCCGAGAGTACAGTACAATCACGATGGAAGTGAAATAACATCATCGTCGTCGACAAGCGAGGAGGTGGATGAATTGTTCGTGAAGGAATAGAAGCGTGAAAAATATAAATTTATATCATTGAATTCAAAAATTTTTATTTAGAGTCACATGCATTATGCAAAATTTATTTTTTATCTATTTGATTTCAATGATAAACAACATATTAAAAGTCTTTTAATATGTTTTTGAATCTGTATTTGTCATTTAAGATTTTAAAATTAATTAGATTAATTTTAGAAACCTAGATTAAATCAATAACGATTACACTAACCTCTTGATACACTGCAGCGTGTCTGCGCCCTTGAGATTTATCTTCAGGAAACTAGATGTTGTTCCTCTAGTTTGTCCACACCAATAACATCTATGGCAGCCCTTGAACAGCTTATAAAACTTTTTTTATTAATTAGAAATTCAAGTTCTGCCTTTTAAAAAATTAGAGATGTAAACAGGACACTAAAAACAATTTCTAGTGTTCTTAATTCAAGAGATTGATGGCTAATATATTTGAATTGATGAGAGATGAAGAAGAATAGATGGAGAGCCTCAAAATGGCGTGACAAAGGAGAGGAGTGGCTGCTGGTTGTTTTTCTTTTTCATAACAACACTTATATAGCTAGGTTAACATATTAAATCCTTACCACATGTCACCCTTTTATTAGCTCTAGGTTTAAGTGACCCAATCACATTATGCCAAGTTTCAAACCTATATTTAATCTTGATTTTAATCATCTTACATGATTAAAAATATTTGGCAAGCTTATGTGTAATCCCATGTGTCACCATCTCATGGTACCACGTGTCACACTGTGAAATGATCAAAATACCCCTGTGTCTTAATTTTGAGTTTTTAACCCAAAATAATTATTTTTCTTCTTCTAATTTATATCAAATATAAATTAATTAATTAATCTCTATTAATTAATTTTTCATTAATTAAATTCATATTTAAACACTTTAAATATAAATTTAACTTATACTATACATCCAATAATCTAGATTTGGTTTCAAGTCATGCTATGGACTTTGCAATTTAATTGCAAATCAAACCTATTTAATTAATCAATTAAACTCTTTAATTAATTAATTAAATCATATTTAAATAGGTGATAACTTGTGTATGTGTGTGACTTACTAGGCTCATCACTAATTGACAATGAGACATGGTATCGACTCTTAATATCATCAGAACTTTTTTCTTACCATAAATGATTTCTTTAAATCATTTTATGAACCTCATAGACCATGGTTAACACCTAGCATAGCATGCTATGGCCACTCAATTAGTAATAAGGTTTACCTTAAATGAACCTATAATCATATGTTATCATGCACTAGAATCTCTCTGTTATAAAATCCCAACTCAAGCTGGAGTCATGGTTTATGTCAAACTCCATTTGCTATGAATATTATGTTATCTTTTAATTCTAGTTATTGATTAAAAAGATTTTTCTCATCAGAAATTCTTTTCTGAATAAATCTATCTGTCCTGGCCAGGAACTTGAAACATCAAGAACAATTAAATGAACATAGGATTTTATCTCTATTTACTTAGAAAAACAGATTCCATCTTGATCAACACCTACCTCTATATATAACTAGTAGGAGCCAACATATGCCCATATACCCATACATAGTACAAGTATGAAAGCAGTATCAAACTCAAACTACCTATATACAAGATAACTGTGCTATCTCAGGTCTAAAGATTATATGCACTGATATGATTTATGACAAAACATTGACAAGAGTAAACTCCATGTGCTTGTCATAAGTGTCACTGGTTCGGCCTACTTATCATGTATAAGTGCCTATCATGTTTGTTATATAGCATGAGACTCACCATTCCATCTTATTTATATCTCATATAAATAACTTGGGAGCAAACATGAATACAATCTATCTAGATAAGTCATGTCCTTATTATGAAGTATCCTCGATTGTGAACCTATTTATGATACTTTGTACTAGAAATACTGTCACTCATATTCTTAACAACTTAAGAATAGAATTGCTAACAAAATATCAATGGACCTTTTCTATTATACATAAATATATTATGTAAACGGAAAAGTGAAAATGCCTTTTATTAATAAAAATATGTACAAGATACATACTAAATGATATGCTCTAGGGCATACTACTAACAATCTCCCACTAGCACTAGAGTCATTCATTACAATATCTTAGACCTATCTTCTCAAGATGTGAGTCTAACTGAGTATGTGACATAGGCTTAGTGAATGGATCAGTTGGATTTTCAGCTGATGCTATTTTCTGCATGGCTACATCACCTCACCCAACTATTTCTCTGATAATGTGGTAACGCCTTTCTATGTGTTTGGATTTCTGGTGAGACCTTGGTTCCTTAGCCTGTATGACTGCTCCATTGTTGTCACAGTGTAGTGGAACTGCTGACTCAATGGAAGGAACTACTGTAAGTTCTATCCCGAACTTCTTTATCCAAACAGCTTCTTTTGCAGCATCTGATGCAGCAATATACTCAGCCTCTGTAGTGGAATCTGCAGTCGTGCTCTGTTTGGAACTCTTCCAACTGACTGCACCTCCATTGCAAATGAACACATATCCAGATGTAGACTTTCTATCATCGATATCTGATTGGAAATCAGAATCAGTATAACCATCCAATTGCAAGTCTCCACCTCCATAAATCAAGAATAAATCCTTAGTTCTTCTCAAGTACTTAAGGATATTCTTGACAGCTATCCAGTGTTCCAAACCTGGATTGGATTGATACCTGCTAGTCAAACTAACAACATATGCGATATCCGGCTTAGTACACAACATTGCATACATTAAACTTCCAAGAGCCAAAGCATATGGAATCCTGGCCATCTTATCTCTTTCTTCAGGTGTATTTGGAGACATCTCTTTAGAAAGGTGGATACCATATCTCACTAGTAACAATCCTCTCTTGGAATCAAGCATGTTAAACCTCTTTAACACCTTTTCCAAGTATAGACTTTGGGATAAACCAATTATTCTTTTTGCTCTATCTCTATATATACGAATCCCAAGAATATAGGTTGCCTCCCCTAAGTCTTTCATGGAGAATGTATTTGACAACCATACCTTTATAGTTGTCAACATACCTGTATCATTACCCATCAATAGTATGTTATCCACATATAAGACAAGGAAAATGATAGCACTGTCACTAACCTTCTAATATACACATGGCTCATCCTCATTTTTTATAAAACCAAAGCATTTAATGGCTTCATCAAAACGGATGTTCCAACTCCTCGAAGCTTGTTTCAACCCATAAATGGATCGCTTTAACTTGCATACCTTGGAACCATCTTGGGATTCAAAATCCCTAGGTTGTTCCATGAAAATGTTTTCTTCAATGTATCCATTGAGAAAAGCTGTTTTGACATCCATCTGCCAAATCTCATAATCATAGTATACAGCTATTGCTAATAAAATCCTAATTGATTTAAGCATGGCAACAGGCGAGAAAGTCTCCTCATAGTCGACTCCTTGCCTTTGGCGAAACCCTTTCGCTACTAGCCTTGCCTTATAGGTCTCTACCTTTCCATTAGAACCAATTTTCTTCTTGAAAACCCATTTGTTCCCTATAGGTACAATACCTTCAGGTGGGTCAACAAGATCCCAAACTTGATTCTTATACATGGAATCAATCTCGGATTTCATAGCATCAATCCATTTTGAAGAGTCTATATCTGATATAGCTTCTTCATAGGTAAGTGGATCATCTCCATGATCTACTTCTTCATGAGTAAACAACTCTTGTTCTTCTTCATGAAGAAAACCATATCTCATTGATGGGTGAGATACCCTGGTTGTTCTACGAGGAATAGCTGTAGATGTTTCATCAACGGGTATAGGTTGACTAGATGGATCTATATCCATCTGATCTGTTGGTTGGTCAGAATTCTCCAATTCTAACTCTATTTGCCTTCCTTTGCCTCCTTCTTGAACCAACTGTTGTTCAAGAAATGTGGCATCTCTACTTATCACAACCTTTTGTGAAGTAGGCAAATAAAAATAATATCCAAAACTATCTTTCGGATATTCAACAAATCGACCTTTTTCTGATCTGGTCTCCAATTTATCAGTGTTCAGCTTTTTGATATAAGTTGGACAACCCCAAATCTTAACATGCTTAAGACTTGGTTTTCTTCCATACCATATCTCATAAGGTGTGGAAGAAACTGATTTTGATGGAATCCTATTCAGAATATACAAAGCTGATTCTAATGCAAATCCCCAAAAGAAGATTGGCATATTAATATAGCTCATCATACTACGTACCATATCCAATAGGGTACAATTTCTCCTTTTAGATACACCATTCAGCTGTGGCATTCCTGGAGGAGTCAGCTGAGAAACAATGCCATGCTCTCTCAAGTATTCATCAAATTTAATACTCAAATATTCACCTCCACAATCTGATCGAAGAGCTTTAATGCTCTTTCTTGTTTGATTTTCTACTTCATATTTAAATTCTTTAAACTTTTCAAAGGATTTATGTTTGTATTTCATCAAATACAAATACCCAAATCTTGATTTATCATCAGTAAAGGTAATAAAATAGTGAAAGCCCCTCTAGCCATTTCTTTAAATGAACCACATACATCACTATGTATTAGCTTCAAAATATTTTCAGCTCTTTGCCCTTGTCCAACAAAGGGTGATCTAGTTATTTTGCCCTGAAGGCAAGATTCACAAGTTGGAGTAGGCTCAGAGCCCAATGAGGATAGAATCCCCATTTTCTTCAGTTTTACAATCCTATCTTCTGCAACATGACATAACCTTAAGTGCCAAATATATTTTGAACTTGAGTTGGTTTTCACCATGGCATTGCATTCTTTTAGATCACTTGCATTCAATTTGTGTTTGTCATTATTATCCAAATAATAAAGACCATCATTCATATAACCCGAACCAACATATTTATTTCCAAAGTAAATATTACAAACATCATCTGTAAACTGAAATTCATAGCCATTTCTAGTCAAACTAGATATAGAAATGATGTTCTTAAAAGCATCAGGTACATATAAAATATTATCCAAACACAAAACATGTCCAAACATGTAAAAAGATTTAGATCCTATGGCTAAAGCTTCAACAGTTGAGCCATTGCCAATCCGGACTCTAATATCTTGAGAACGCAAGCTGCTACTATTTGCTAGTTACTGCATATCATTAGAAATGTGAGAACTGGCACCAGTATCTAAAACCCAAGCTGTAGATGAACTATGAGTATTGTGACACCCCTTACCCGTCTACAGTATATCCGAGTAAGATATGTCACACGGTGTACCGAAACACTCTATTTTATCTTAATCATTTTTATTCTTCCTTAATTAATTTTTATCATAGTTTTGAATATAACTTGTGAAATATAATTCATTTAAGTCATTTATTGAAATTATAATTTATTTGAGGTTTCGAAAATTTTATAGAAAATCCGGTAGAGTACCAGCTAAAAATGGAGAAAATAGTTCTTCGAAACCTGTGAAAAACACTTCCGATAATCATATTCAATCATTCTCAAACTCCAATATCATCAAAATCTCAATATTTTTCAACAACATTTCTCAATCATTCATTTCTCATGGTACTCATATATATAAGCAATAAATAAATACTCAAATTTTTCATTCATAACCACAATTTTCACTATTTACATTAACATCAAAATACATTATATAAGTTCCATTTACACAAAAGAAAATAAAAGTTAATTACAAAATACCAAAATGAAACCTAGTGTCCTACCAATGCACTGAAGATGGTGAGGTGACACGGACACTATGCAGAGCTGTAGGAGGTCTCACCCAGTCTGTGGTCTACTGGGCTCTCTGTCAGTATCTCCAGAACCTACGCGTGGCAAAAGCAACGCGCTAAGCAATAATGCTTAGTGGTGCCAATAATAAAATAAAAGGAAATAACAGAAATAAATATGCATTGAATGTATCGATGTCTTACTTGTTTTGTACTTGTTATATTCATTATTTCGTTAAATTTATCCACTTTCATTCTTTTGGTTGCCCAAGTAACCTATACTGGACGACTGGACTGGATAAACGGGTAAACTGGCACTGGGTATCTAGTACCTCAGGCCGTCACACCATCGGTCACATATGCATCTCCTGGTGTGCAACAGAACAGCTAATAAGCTGTAATAACAATAGGCACAAGGCTAAATATCAACACAATGTCAGAATGGCTAGAAGCCATGAACTCACGGAATGGAATAATGCCATGTGCAGTACTGCTAAATGAACCCTATTGGCATGCCAAACTATCCAAACCAATCTTGTTAGGTATACTAGGGCATTTGATACTTTTGAATTTTGTAATTTTTGAATTTCAAGCTTTGGTGTTACTATTCACTTCATTAGTCAACAAAAATATTGACTTTTGCATAGAAAATAGGTACATTGGTTTTAATACTCCCAACATACCATATTTTGCATTCAAAACTTGTTGGCATTAATCACCAATACAATTTCTAAGCTTAAAACTAATGGAGCAGAATTTTCAGTTTTTATATCCTAATTTTACTGTTCCATTAGTTACTGTTGCAGTGGGAATTTGAGAAAATGATAAACATGAAAGTTGTTCCTTATTTTGTCTAGTTGAATTTCGTTTTTTGAATCACTCCATTTGGAGTTTTGTAACTCAAGTTATGATCCAAAAACCACAACTGGCCGGATTGAAAAATTTCAGAACTGACCATATCTACAATACAGTGAACAGTGACTGCAACTGCCTTGTTGGATAAGTTCTGGTCATAATTTGGGGTAGGTTTCTTCATGAAAGTTGTTGGTCTATATCTTAACTTGTTACTGTAAAAATTTCAGGTCAATTGAGCTATTCTACAATGAGTTATGACCAAATGAACAATCACTGTTCATTTAGTCATTCTGCAGAATCTGGTTGCAGGACATCCGGATTGGGGCAAGTTTTTGGTCCACTTGCTTTGGTCTTTTGGGCATGGTTTCTTCACCAAAATTATGCCATTATGTGTCTAGTTTCATGTCCAATTGGCCAAACACCAATTGAACCTACACAGCCCAAGTTATGGCTGTCCAAACAGGCTGGACTCACAGCCACACCTACTGCTCTCACTAGGCAGCCACATCAACCTCAAATCCCACAACCCAATTCACTTCATTTCTGATTCAAACCAAACCAAATGGTCACTAATTGACCATTAAAACCTACTTCCATCATCACAAGATCAAATCTCATTCTTCAACCCAAACCCTAACTCAACAATTTCTCAATAATCCCTTTTAATTTCTTTCAATTTTTACTTCCTTATACATGCTTAACATAGTTTAACAAGAAAGAAAGAATTACATAGCACTAACCTTTTTGAGCAGAATTTTCCCAAGCTTAAACTTCACTTTCTTTCTTTTTCTAGGCTGCCAAACACTTGCTCAAGATGTAATATTAAATTTTTATGAAGGAAGGTAGGGATTTTATGGTGAAAAATTCAAAGTTAGCAAGGTGTAATGAAGGATAAAAATGGTGGAAATGGGAGAGGTGGCTGCCAGCTGGTTTAGGAGAGAAGATGCAGATTTGTTTTCAATTTTTGTCTCAATTATCTTCTTTTAAAGTGCTTGTTGAAATTTGATTGGTGGAGGGCATTGCAATGACATCATGTGATGTCATTATTATCAATTTCTTTCATTTTTCTTTTCTTTTCTTTTCTACTCATTTTCAATTCAATTTTTAGCAATATTTATTCATATTTTAGATCATAATAATTATTTACTTAACTGGACAAGTCGGCCAAAAATCACCTCTGAAGGCGAAATGACCAAAATGCCCTCCGTTTGGCTTAACAGACCAAAATTGTCTGTACCGATTGAAAAATTTTTCTAAACCTTTTCTTGGCATTCTAATGCCATAGAAACCTCAATGACTCTTCTCTGGAGTCCCAAAAATTATTTTATGAATTTCCCCTGGGTCTAGGGCTCCTAGTTGCGAGAACCGCAACTTCCCACTGGGTTACCCATCGCTAGGGCACCAGCTCATTTAACTTGGTTGTATTTTATTTCTAAAATTTTTCTGTCACGACCCAACCTATGGGCCGGACCGGCACTAGGACCTGGGCCAGCCTAAAGCCCCCGAGGCCCGTAGTAAGCCTTAACTATTCATTAACCCAACTCTAAGGCCCATTTGGGCCCAATTTCAAGAAAACAAACGGACAGAGTCCGGCCATAAAATGGACTTTCCAACGGGGAGTTTTTGACTCACCCGACCTGTAAACACAATAAATACTCAATTGGGGAGCTCAGCTCATCCTCCACATACTCATCAACATAAAATACACATCCAATCCATCAACATGCATAACATATTTAAGTTTACAGGTCCAACATGATAAAAATATTACAGACCAAATTCAAATAAATACTGCTAACACATGCGGAAATTCTAGGAGTAATTAAAATTACACAATATTGATAAACAACCTGCGAGGTAGAAAAGCAGGTTAACCCAGAACAAAATATCCTCCTGTGGCCTGTAAAATTTTTTGAACAGGAGTGAGCGTTCGACTCAGAGAGTAAAATATCAATCTTAACTATAATCTCTATAACTATCTGAAACTAATGCAACCTGTAGAGTGAAATGCAACATCAACACCATATTCACATCATAGCATCAAAAAGGTAATTTGGAGCACTCACACACCCTGTAACATCATTCATAGTATATGGGAGCTGATCCCCTATACAGCTCTCTTAAATCCAATCTGGTGCCAGCGAAGAACTCAGCTCGGACTTCCACTTAAATACCAAATCGGGGTCCCAATAAGAACTCAAGCCGTGTCTACCCCGAAGGACCGTGTCCCAGCGAAGAACTCAAGCCGTGTCTACCCGTCCTATCCATAGTCCACACCACATCACACGCACGCCAACGCACGCACACTGCTCCAAATTACCGCAACACCATTCATGGCACTTTAACAGTTATGAATGCAACATAAATCGTGCCTAGAGTTTAACTACATAAATATATGCATATAAGTGATGCATGGGCATGCTGAACATATAATAATATCGAAATTATAATTAAAATTAATATTTTACTCACAGACTTGACGACAAATCACTGTGGTGGCTGGGCGGAGGAAGAAGGCTGTCCCGGCTCACCTGACAATCATATTACAATCATTTAATACAAATGACTCAATACAAATCAAGAAAAGACCCAAATACGTCCTAAGTCGTGCCGAAAATCCGGCAGAGTCCCCCCTATACCTAGGACCTAACCAACCTGAAAAAGGGTTCAAAACACACTTCTATACTCACAATCCATATCTCCACAACTCAGTTATATCACACAGCCCCTCCAGGGCCCACCAAACCAATCATTCATCACAATATGTAAAATTTCAATTTAGTCCCTATAATTGACCATTTTTGCAAAAACTGCCCAAATCAACTCTAAAAATTCTAAAACTTTGCCCCGCGGTCCTTAGCAATATTACTAAGCTATTGCAAAAAGAATCGTAATTTTCTAAGCTACCACGAATATTTTATGGATTTTTAATCCTATTTAAGCACTAGAAAATTACGAAAAAACAAGGTTCGGGTTTACCTTTGCCGATTCCGACTTCGAACGCTCGGGACGTCTGACAATGGGGGGGTAGGCAAAATCTCGGCCCAATTCGGAGACTTTTCCGGTAACGGGTCTGTCTGGCCGGAATTTCGCAGACCCGGTCAACTGTCGAATTTCCGCGAAATGAGAATACCTACACGAAGCCCATAACACGGGGGTTAGTACATAAATTTTTCAGAATTTTCTAAGCTCATTTAATGCTCGAAAATACACTGCGAATTTCCGTGGGACCCACCGAAAAACGTTGTCGGAAAATTTTGAAATTAATATCCCGCGAAGCCCTCGTCGAGTGGAGCGTGCTGGTAGCCTCGGTTTTCGTGATTCACGGTTTTCGAGAAATCTAGCCCAAAAGTCGAAATGGGCGAAAATCTTCCCGAGCAAAAATCGGACAATCCGCTCGATGGATTTCGGCGTTCTTGGTGTCTATGGAAAGCTCTCGCCGAGTAGATGATTTTGGACACAAGACCCGGTCCAATCGGTGGCCGGATCGGCCGGATTTGGCCGGAGAAACTGGAGCGACGCGCGCGCGCAGGGGAGAGGAGGAGAGAGAAAAGAAAGAGAAAAGAGAGAGACGCGCGCGGGAGAAGAAAAAGGAAAGGGGGCCGGTTCGATTCGACCGGTCCGATCCGGTCCGGTTCGATTCGAAATACAAAATTTTGAATTTTTACTCTGCCTCGGGACCGAAAACGAGGTCCAAAAATTCCGAAAAAAATTCCATAAAACTCAGAAAAATACGTAGACTCCAAATATATTTTTAGTTTTGCCACGTGGTCTTTAAATAAATTTTTAAAAATCATCAAAGTTTATATTTTCGGAAAATCGAACCCGATTTTTAAAATCCGAAAAATCTCAAAAAATTTCCTAAAATTTAAATAAAATTTAAATATCAAAAATACTCATAATTAATAAAATTTGGGGTGTTACATTCTTCCCCTTACGTAAAAATTGCCTCGAATTTTTACACAAGGCAGAATAAAACACATGATTATGCATTGAACAAATACGGGTACTTGCTACGCATGTCCCGTTCTGACTCCCAGGTGCACTCTTCCACTGTCTGACTCCTCCACAAAACCTTAACCATAGGGATCTGTTTAGAACTCAGCTGTCTCACTTGGTAGTCCACTATGGCTACAGGCTGCTCCTCAAATGTCAAGTTCTCTTTTAGCTAACGGACTGTGGGGACGGCGATACGTAACGCCTGCAGGTGCCGCCCGTCCCACATCGGAAATGGGAGAAGGGAATCTGGGCCATATATGTGGGGGTCAGCCTAAACTGGTCAGCGCGCTTTTGGGAGCGAAACCTCCCAAGGGACAAATCCGTGAGGCCCACGGGCCAAAGCGGACAATACTGACTGGGCTGGGCTGGGTCGTTACAATTGGTATCAGAGCCGGACTCCCTCCAGTACGAGTGGGTGCGAGGACGCCCCCAGCGGAAGTTGGTGGGTTGTAACGGACTGTGGGGACGGCGATACGTAACGCCTGCAGGTGCCGCCCGTCCCACATCGGAAATGGGAGAAGGGAATCTGGGCCATATATGTGGGGGTCAGCCTAAACTGGTCAGCGCGCTTTTGGGAGCGAAACCTCCCAAGGGACAAATCCGTGAGGCCCACGGGCCAAAGCGGACAATACTGACTGGGCTGGGCTGGGTCGTTACATTTTCCTTAATTTTTTTATACTTATTTGAGTTATTTATGACTCCTCACTCTATTCTAAATATTTTCCAGACGTTCTAGCTGTCCGGACCGACACTGGTCATCGAAACAGTAGAATGTACGGAATTGCTATAGTGAGGGTGTTACAAGTATCATCAGAATCTAAATAACAAGATATGGACATACCTTCCGAAGGTGTATCCTTCTTGTCCTTCAGAGAAACAAGATACTCTAGGTAGTTCCTTTTCTAGTGCCCATCCTTTTGGCAGTGGAAACACTTTCCTTTGCCTCCATCAGCTTTAGTCTTCCTTTTCTGTTTAGCTATTTTCTTGGAAGGACCAGGAATCTGAGGTTTCTTTTTCTTATTGCCCTTCTTCTTGTTGGACTTTCCAGCAGAAGAAGACGCAATCAAAGCTACCTCTTTTCCTTTATTTCCCGTCATATTCTTTTGGGCAATAACCAGCATGTTGAGTAAACCAGCTAAGGTGCATTCCTGTTTAGTCATATGGAAATTTGTCACAAAATTTCCAAAAGACTCAGGAAGGGACTGAAGGATCAAATCCATCTGTAGTTGGAAATCCATGTTGAAGTCAAGATGTTCTAACTGCTCAATCAGCCGAATCATCTTGTGGACATGATCCCCAACATTCTGTCCCTCAGACATCCTCATACGGAATAGCTGTCTAGATATCTCATACCTAGCATTCCTGCTGTGCTCACCATACAACTCTTGTAGGTGAAGGAGGATCTCACTCGCACTCAACATGTTCTTATGCTGCTTTTGTAACTCATTACTCATGGAAGTAAACATGTAACACTTAGCTCTCATATCATGCTCCTTCCACTTATCCAAAGTTTCATGTTCCTCTTGTGTGGCCTCTGGAGGTAAGGAACCAGGAACATTTGAATCTATAACATATCCTATATGTTCAAGCTTCAGGACAAGTTTCAAATTTCTTAGCCAATCAGACAGATTAGGTCCGGTCAACCTATTGCGATCAAGTATGCTTGCAAGGATATTGGATGGTGGTGGTTGTTCTATGCTCATTTTTATCAAAAAATTAACTGCAGAAAATAACCAGATTAATTAGTAAATGTATCATGTAATTAACCAAAATAATTATGGTCTTTTAATCAAATTGGTCCTCCCACTAACTTAGCGAATCCTACACTTCCAAAGTAGAAAACGAAAATCCTAGTTGGATGGATTTCTAGTGGGTGATTGAATTCTTATAATTCTATTGATCATCATCAGGTACATCCATTATTGAAATTACAATAAACTATAAGTGAGCAACTCCTTGCCCATCACATCTCATGTGAGGTTCAATCCTTTACCTAGCCCCTAATGCTCAAAATCTCAGGTACATCCATTATTGACTTATCTTGCATTAGTTAAGTTGATCCCATTGAGCCAGTAATCATGCAAATAATTTTAATGTCCTTAGGTACGTCCAATATTGGCCACCAAACTATTTACATATTTACAACATATCATGCTTAACAATTATTCTTGAGAAAATCTCTTAAATT
Source organism: Hevea brasiliensis (assembly GCF_030052815.1). Lineage (NCBI taxonomy): Eukaryota > Viridiplantae > Streptophyta > Magnoliopsida > Malpighiales > Euphorbiaceae > Hevea > Hevea brasiliensis. The sequence goes on from NC_079508.1 coordinate 54,009,503, forward strand.
AATTGCATCTTATGCAACTATTTAAAATTTCTTAAAATAATTACCCCAATGGAGGGCCTATGTTATAATTACTTTAATTATAGCATTTCCAACTTAATCATTTATTTGAAAGATTTTATGGTCATTCTAATTACTATTAAGGTTTCACTTTGCATATTATCCATTTAGCATGTATATATCATATAATTGCATACATTCCCATATATCTCATGCATTCATAGATAAGCAGTAAATATGGTATGATTATGGACTTTCTAAAGGATTCAATTATGAGCCACCAAGAATTGAATCAGGGCATTCCTAGGTGCATTTCATTCATTCATTTGACAAGAGTTGCTGAAGGAGTACATAATCAACACTTGATATTGAATTCCTCCCACTGGTCCCACCAATGCTCTTGACCTCCTTGAACTTCTTGCAATCCAATATTACATAGTAATCCTTGGCATACCAAGGCGAATTTACAAGAACTTAAATAAATGAAATTACAACTCAAAAATTATTACAAACTTAATAATACATGCCCAAAATAAATTAAAATAAATTAATTAATTTACAATCCCAAAGAAACATAAAAAAAATAAATCCAATCACATTGGTCTTTTATAGTCCATGATCATCCATCATGCATATCACTATTTAACAATTAAATAAAACATACATACTTAAATTAAATTGAATATCTCATATTCAAGTTAAAAATCCAGATTTGAATATGATTCAAATAAATTTAAAAATTCAGATTTGAATCTCATTCAAACAAATTTACAAATTCAGATTTGAATCACATTCAAATAACTTTAAAAAATCAGATTTGAATCACATTCAAACATTTTTTAAAAAATTAGATCTGAATTTTATTCAATTAATTTTAAAAAATCAGATTTAAATATGATTCAAACTACTTTAAAAATTTAGATTTGAATCACATTCAAACAACTTTTAAAATTCAGATTTGAATCACATTCAAACAATTTTTAAAATTATGATTTGAATCATAATTTAATTGTGTGATAAAAATTCTAATTAAACAATTTAATTAAACATAAAATGGATCTTAGATCATACAACAATTGCACATTCACCATCTATTTACTTTTGCACACCATTGTGGTGCATCAACCATGCGCACCATGGTGTTCATCATTTGTGCCGCCACCTTGGCTTTGCAACCAGTGATGAACTTTTGATCTCATGATCAAACACACAATTAAATCATATAAACATCAATCTAAATGGCAAATATAGTGGCTCTGATACCAATTGAAGGAACGGAAGCGTGAAAAACACAAGTTTATACCATTGAATTCAAAAATTTTCACCTAGGGTCACATGCATCATGCAAGATTTATTTTTTATCTATTTGATTTCAATGATAAACAACATATTAAAACTCTTTTAATATGTTTTTTTATCTGTATTTGCCATTTAAGATTTTAAAATTAATCATCTGGTGTCCTGAAGACAAATCTCAAAGGCGCAGATACGCTGCAGTGCATCAAGAGGTTAGTGTAATCGTTCTTGATTTAATCTAGGGTTCTAAAATTAATCAGATTAATTTTAGAACCCTAGATTAAATCAAGAACGATTACACTAACCTCTTGATGCAATCGCAACAGATTCGCGCTTTGAGATTTGTCTTCGTGACACCGATGTTGTCCCTCTAGTTTGTCCACACCAAGAACACCTATGGCAGCCCTTGAACAGCTTCTAAAGCTTTTTTCTATTAATTAGAAATTCAAGTTCTGCCTTTTAAGAAATTAGAGATGTAAACAGGACACTAGAAACAATTTATAGTGTTCTTAATTCAAGAGATTGATGGCTAATATCTTTGAATTGATGAGAGATGAAGAAGAATATATAGAGAGCCTCAAAATGGCGTGACAAAGGAGAAGAGTGGCTGCTGGTTGTTTTTCTTTTTCATAACAATGCTTATATAGCTAGGTTAACACATTAAACCCTTGCCACATGTCACCCTTTGATTAGCTCTAGGTTTAAGTGACCCAATCACATTGTGTCAAGTTTCAAACCTATATTTAATCTTGATTTTAATCATCTTACATGATTAGAAATATTTGGCAAGCTTATGTGTAATCCCATGTGTCACCATCTCATGGTGCCACGTGTCACACTATGAAATGATCAAAATGCCCCTGTGTCTTAATTTTGAGTTCTTAACCCAAAATAATTATTTTTCTTCTTCTAATTTATATCAAATATAAATTAATTAATTAATCTCTATTAATTAATTTCTCATTAATTAAATTCATATTTAAACACTTTAAATATAAATTTAACTTATACTATACATCCAATAATCTAGATTTGGTTTCAAGTCATGCTAGGGACTTTGCAATTTAATTGCAAACCAAACCTATTTAATTAATCAATTAAACTCTTTAATTAATTAATTAAATCATATTTAAATAGGTGATAACTTGTGTATGTGTGTGACTTACTAGGCTCATCACTAATTGGCAATAAGACATGATATCAACTCTTAATATCATCAGAACTCTTTCTTACCATAAATGATTTCTCTAAATCATTTTATGAATCTCATAGACCATGGTTAACACCTAGCATAGCATGCCATGGCCACCCAATTAGTAATAAGGTTTACCTTAAATGAACCTATAATCACATGTTACCATGCACTAGAATCTCTCTGTTACAAAATCCCAACTCAAGCTGGAGTCATGGTTTATGTCAAACTCCATTTGCTATGAATATTATGTTCTCTTTTAATTTCAGTTATTGATTAAAAAGATTTTTCTCATCAGAAAATCTTTTCTGAATAAATCTATCTGTCCTGGCCAGAAACTTAAAACATCAAGAACAATTAAATGAACATAGGATTTTATCTCTATTTACTTAGAGGAACAGATTCCATCTTGATCAACACCTACCTCCATATATAACTAGTAGGAGCCAACAGATGCCCATATACCCATACATAGTACAAGTATGAAAGCAGTATCAAACTCAAACTACCTATATACAAGATAACTGTGCTATCTCAGGTCTAAAGATTATATGCATTGATATGATTTATGACAAAATATTGACAAGAGTAAACTCCATGTGCTTGTCATAAGTGTCACTGGTTCGGCCTACTTATCATGTATAAGTGCCTATCATGTTTGTTATATGGCATGAGACTCACCATTCCATCTTATTTATATCTCATATAAATAACTCGGGAACAAATATGAATACAATCTATCTGGATAAGTCATGTCCTTATTATGAAGTATCCTCAATTGTGAACCTATTTATGATACTTTGTACTAGAAATACTGTCACTCATATTCTTAACAACTTAAGAATAGAATTTCTAACAAAATATCAATGGACCTTTTCTATTACACATAAATATATTATGTAAACGGAAAAGTAGAAATGCCTTTTATTAATAAAAATATGTATAAGATACATACTAAATGATATGCTATAGGGCATACTGCTAACACTTCGACATCCGACTCATGCCTTCCGAGTCAGCCATTTTGGCTCAACAATCTCACAATATACTACCACTAGGTTTTGCACCCACTCACCAATAACTACAGGAAGTCAAGCCGATGCTATGTTAGCTACCCAAGAAATACCAAACTAGTACTGAAGTTAAAATCCCTTCAGAGCACCAAAAACTAGAAAAAAACGACGAGAACCCCATAAACAAGTTGTGATGGAAGCTCAGAGCAAGTGAGCAAGTTGTGGCCATTGATAGATTAGTGCATGCTCTGACGGAATGCCTTTTCTATTGCACTTATAGGTAGTAGCCGTCATACTGTGGGTATCTATGGTGATTAACTTAAGATCTAGGTTTCCTACGGTAGCCATGTCACTGCTCGAGTCAAAGCTCCTCGAAATCGAAAATATTAAGGATATTTTTTAATATAGATATCGGAACTGTCGTAGAAAAAATTATTTTTTAAAATATATTAATTATTAAATATTTTAAAATATTTTAAAATTAAATATATTAAATTTTAATCATAAAATAATAAAATAATTTCTTAAATTATTTTTTAATAATATTTTATTTAAAAAAAATTTTAAATCTTTAAACACAATATCAAATAGATACTAAATACATTTAGTTAGTTATTTATGTAAGATTTTATCTGATAATTAATATTATTATATGAGTCAAAATCAATTCTTTTAATGTAGTCCAATATTAATTGATATTTACTTTAATTAATACAAATCCTAATTATACAATTATTACTTTATTTGAAGTAAATTCTAATTCTAATTGTATAAGGATACTTGGTGGGCGTACTAGATTAAGTCTCGGATATATATATATATATATATATATATATATATATATATATGAGCTGGTCCTCTCTCTACCAATAAGGTCACACACATTTTCTTTCATAAAATCAGAGATAATAAGGTCATCTCAAGAAAGTCTTCAATCGCTAAATTATTGTGTGATATCAAGAAGGGTCAAGAGGGAGAAATCAGTTTATTAAATTAAAAAGTCTCTCTCAATTATTAGCATGACTCAATTAACCTCTGCATCAGATACGCTTTCTAGATATGTGAGAATTTATTTGTTCAAGATCCATTATTAGGGTAATTATTAAATCTTACGTTTATGATTCACATTATATTTATTATTGTTATTATTTATTAATATTTATTTTACATGTGGTATCAGAGTCTTAGATTTTGAACAATCAAATTTCTCTATTAAATTTATGGTGGTAAACATAATATTAAAGATCTTTCTTGTTATTAGATACGGGTAGAATTAAATTGTAGATCGTGAAAATTTTATGATCAATGTTAATAACTAAAATAATTAAAATAATATTATTAAAATTTGACCCAATTAAGTTTTAGGTATGAGAATTATTAACACGACGAAAAATCGTGTTATAAAGAGATTTAAATTTGAGATCATATTTTCTCAAAAGAAATGAATTAAAAAAAATCATGTTTTCTACCCAATCTAATTAAGATTTGTAATTAAACCTAATGAATGAATAAATATTAGGTTTATTAAGATATATAATTTATATGCATGTCTTATGATATATATTTTAGTTTATTAGTCACCAAAGTGATCAAATTAATATAAAATAAAATAAATAGTTTGTTAGTAACTAAAGTGGCCGAACTATGAATAATGTTTACATGCATATAAAACTTATCAATTATCCATACCAATAGATGTCTGTAATGAAAATTGGATTAATTGATACCCATTAGTCATCAGAACTTAAGGATTTTACCCAAAAGTAAATTAATTATTCTATGATAGTGAGAATTATGAGGACAATAATATTTTATCAAATATACATTGGATGTCCAAAGACAACATGTATATTTGATGTAAGTTAATTATTGTCTAATCAAGTTTAAAGGCATTTAATTTAGGAAAGTATATTATAGTATCGACCCAAATGAGAACTGTAGTATACTTTGATTATTTGAATTTTCTGAATCTATTTTAATTTGAGTATTTATAAAATATTTTGCAGCTATTACTCTTCATTTGCAAGCTTCATCTGTTATTGTATTTAATGGGCTAAACTTCTCTGAATGGTGTGAGCAAGTCAAGTTCAATTTAGGTGTCTTGGAACTTGACTTAGCATTATTGGAAGACAAACCCACTGCTATTACAGATACAAGCAGTGAAGAAGAGAAGTTGTACCATAAGTAATGGAAACAGTCAAACAGATTAAGCCTTATGTTTCTGCGAATGACTATTGCCAGCAACATCAAGACAACAATTCCACAAACTAAAAATGCAAAAGAATAAATTTTGTGGAAGAACGATTTCATTCTGCAGACAAGTCACTCACTGGTACTCTAATGGCACAACTCACGACCATGAAGTATATTGGGTCAAAGAGTATGCATAAGCACATTATAGAGATGAGTGTGAAGGAGCGAAAGCATAAAAAACACAAGTTTATATCATTGAATTTAAAAATTTTTCACCTAGGGTCACATGCATCATGCAAGATTCATTTTTATCTATTTGATTTCAATAATAGATAGCATATTAAAACTCTTTTAATATGTTTTTGGATTTAGATTTTCCATTTGAGATTTTAGAATTAATCAGATTAATTCATTAAAACCCTATATTAGAATAAGAACAAATGCACTAACCTTTTGATATACTGCAGTATGTTTGACACCTTTGGGATGCGTCTTAGGACACCAAATGTTGTTCCTTTAGCTTGTTCACACCAAGATTACCTATGACAGCCCTTGAACAGCTTTTAAAGCTTTTTTTATGAATTAGAAAATCAAGTTTCGCCTTTTGAGAGATTACAGATGTAAACAAGACACTAAAAATAATTTCTAGTATTTTTAATTCAAGATTGTTTGCTAATCTCTTTGAATTGATGAGAGATGAAGAAGAAGATAAGGGAGAGCAGCCAAGGGTGGCGGCACAAAGAGATGAATGGTAGCTTGTGTATTTTGTTCTTTCATCATTACACTTATATAGCTAGGTTACCACTTAAAACCCTTGTCACATGTTACTTTCTGATTGGCTCTAGGTTTTAATTAACCCAATCACATTGTGCCAAGTGTCAAACTAATATTTAATCTTGACTTTAATTATCTTATATGATTAAAAGATATTTGGCAAGCTTATGTGTAGTGCCATGTATCACCATCTCATTGTGCCACATGTCACCCTGCAAAATGACCAAAATACCCCTGTGTCTTAATTTTGAGTTCTTAACCCAAAATAATTATTTCTCTTCTTCTAATCAATTTATATCAAATATAAATTAATTAATTAATCTCTATTAATTAATTTTTCATTAATTAAATTCATATTTAAACACTTTAAATATAAATTTAACTTATACTATACATCCAATAACCTATATTTGGTTTCAAGCCATGCTATGGACTTTGCAATCTAATTGCAAACCAAATCTATTTAATTAATCAATTAAACTCTTTAATTAATTAATTAAATTATATTTAATTTGGTGATTACTTGTGTATGTGTGTGACTTGCTAGACTCATCACTAATTGACAATGAGATATGATATCAACTCTTAATATCATCATAACTCTTTCTTATCATAAATGATTTCTTTAAATCATTTTATGCACCTCATAGACCATGGTTAACACCTAGCATAGCATGCCATGGCCACTCAATTAGTAATAAGATTTACCTTAAATGAACCTATAATCATATGTTACCATGCACTAAAATCTCTCTGTTACAAAATTCCAATTCAAGCTGGAGTCATGGTTTATGTCAAACCCCATTTGCTATGAATATTATGTTCTCTTTTAATTCCAGTTATTGATTAAAAGGATTTTCTCATCATAAACTCTTTTCTGATTAAATCTATTTGTCATGGCCAGGAACTTGAAACATCAAGAACAATTAAATGAACATAGGATTTTATCCCTATTTACTTAGAGGAACAGATTCCATCTTAATCAACACCTATCTCCATATATAACTAGTAGAAGCCAACACATGTCCATATACCCATACATAGTACAAGTATGAAAGCAGTATGAAACTCAAACCACCTATACCATTCCATCTTATTTACATCTCATATAAATAACTTGGGAACAAATATGATTACAATCTTTCTGGATAAGTCATGTCCTTATTGTGAAGTATCCTCGATTGTGAACCAATTTATGATATTTTGTGCTAGAAATACTGTCACTCATATTCTTAACAACTTAAGAATAGAATTTCTAACAAAATATCAATGGACCTTTTCTATTACACATAAATATATTATGTAAATGGAAAAGTGAAAATGCTTTTTATTAATAAAATTTGTACAAGATACATACTAAATGATATGCTCTAGGACATGGTACTAACAGAGTGATATTGCAACAAGGCTAAAGACCTTAGGGATGACGGTGGATGATTCCTTCTTGGTGCAATTCATTCTAAACTCACTGCCTCCTGAATATGGGCCATTTCAAATCAATTACAACACTATTAATGATAAGTGGAATGTTAATGAATTGGCTAGTAAGCTAGTTCAGAAGGAAACGAGACTAAAGAATCAAGGGACTCATTCTGTCAATATTATGGGTCAAGGAGCTGGTAAAGGACTTAAACCAAAGGCCAACAAGTTTAAGAAGAAAAAGAAAGGATCTTCAAATGCTTCTCAAACTGAAAAAGGGGAATAAATGGTAGATAAGTGTCGCTTCAGTAAGAAAGTAGGACACTATCAGAAAGATTGCCTGAAATGTAAACTTGGTTCAAAAAGAAAGGTAATCCTTATGCTTATGTATGTTTTGAATCAAACTTAATAGAAGTTCCTAATAATACTTGGTGGCTTGATTCTGGTGCTACTACTCATGTATCCAACTTGATACAGGGATTTCTTATGACCAAACCACAAACCCAACTAAAGACTTCCTATTTATGGAGAACCGAATGAAGGCCCCAATTGAAGGCATAGGGACTTACCGTTTGATCTTGGACAATGGTTATCACTTAGACCTTTTACAAACTCTCTATGTACCTTTAGTTTCTAGGAATGTTATTTCTATTTCAAATCTTGATGAATTTGGGTTTAATGTTAAGCTTGGACATGGATGTTTCAGTTTATTTAATAATAATTCCATTATTAGTTTTGGAATTCTTATTGATGGTTTATATAAGCTGAAACTTGATGATAATTTTGTTGAATCCTTGCTTGTCATTTTTAGCAATATTGGAATTATCCATAGTAGACTGAATGAAGATTTTGCTTTTTGTGGCATAAGCGTTTGGGTCACATATCCAAAGAAATATTAGAGAGGTTGGTAAAGAATGAGATTCTACCGAATCTAGATTTTACTGATCTTGATGTGTGTGTGGATTGCATTAAGGGAAAGCAAACCAAACACAATAAGAAAAGAGCCACAAGAAGCAGTCAGCTTCTTGAAATTATACACACTGATATATGTGGGCCTTTTGATGCTCCATCTTTTAGTGGAGAAAAGTACTTTATTACCTTTATTGATAATTTTTCATGTTATGGACATATTTATTTGCTTAATGAAAAATCTCAATTAATAAATGCACTTGAAGTGTACATAAATGAGGTTGAAAGTGTCACACCTTACCCCTCCGTAAGGCATAACATGATCCCGTAGAATACTTAATGAATTACCAAACTTCCCCTACCGATAACTCATTAAGTACCCTACAAGAGATTTTAAAACGATTTTCTTACATTTTGGAAGTGGTGAGCATTTTAGTGAGAATTAAAAACCATTTATTCAAGTTTAAATACTAGTAAAAATTTTTGTCCATTTTACTTTTGCCGCAATTTTTATAAAAATTTTGACAGAGTTCCGTTTGTTTTTGGAGAAAACCGTTCTTCAAATACCTGAGAAAAATACTCCAAAAAATGTTTCACAATTTCCAACCTCCAATAAATCACAATTCAACTCCAATCAATTCATTTCAAAACAGTTCCACAATCCAAATCAAATTTATCAACTCAGAATAGTTAATAATTCCATTCACAAAGCATAAAGTAGGAATTTCATATGTACAAATATTAAATTTACAGAAGAAAGTCTAAAATAATATCATTACAATTTATTTACAACTGCTCAACTTACATTGATACAAATAATATTTCTATATTTATATCAAGATTATCTACAAGGGTATAAAATAATACATGTACAAAATGATCAGAGTAGTCCTCGATTTAACAGCAGCTCACTCTGCTGCTTTCTCCTTGCTCTTATCTGCGACAGCAAAATAAGCTATCGCTGAGTATAAAGATACTCAGTGGTGCACAATAAAAATTTAAAATGCAATAAATAAATCATTCATTGCCAAACACAATTTAAATGTTTCTCAATTACATTTCACAAATATTAAAGTTCATAATAACATCATTTTGTCAAATAATCTATTAAACACAGTTTAGTCAAACAATTTCATAAACACAGTGTTGCCAAAGTTATACACAACTTAAGCAATGACACAAAATTTCCGATCAATGCCGCGTTGTACACCACGACAAAGCGATCTCAACCCCATTAATCGAAATCAATAAGGGAGGTGGCTAGCTAGCTAATGAGTACTCATCCGATCTACAACCTCAACTGACAAGCTAGAGAGGGAGGAAAATAAACGATCTCAACCCCATAAATGGAGGAGGAATAATAAGTAACTGTCATGCTAAGTGTGAATAAAAAATCCATTTCAAACATTTCATTTAAATATTGCATACAAAAATCAAATCAATTTCTAAGGTTACAATTTGATCACAAGGTGGCAACACAAAAGTTTATAAATTCATAATGCGTACTAAATCAATTTTTCAAGGATAAAATGCTTAAATAGGGTTTATTGTGCACAAACCTCCAGCGAGTCGTCCCTTAGCCTCGACTCGGTTCCTCGGGTTCCTTCCCGATATTCTTTTCAACTGAAACACACAATTTTACAATGTTTCAGTACTAGAACTTAACATAAATCCAAAATAAATTTAGCTTCACAATTACCTAGCTCTAACGTGTTAAATTCGACGTTCTTTAAATTTTATGTTTCGAGTTACTATTCACTGCACTATTCAAGTCAAATAGTTGACTTTCTAAGGCTTAATAGGTATGGGAATTCCAACTTCACCCACATACCACATTTTGGTCACTAAACTTGTTAGTTTTGGCCATTTTCTCAAAGCTTAGGTCTTTTAGGCAAAATTGCCAATTTTCGGTTTTGGAGTTCTAAATTGCACTGTTTCATTGGTCCATCTACTGTTGGAATTTGGCAAAACTTCCTTCATAGAAAATGTTCCTTATTTTCTTAAGTGTATTCTCATTTTTGGATCACCCCAATCGGAGTTTTGTAGCTCAAGTTATAGCCAAAATACAATTACTATTCACGTGCACTATTCATGCTGCAATTTTGGTTCTGGTAGATTTTTGGTCCAACTTCATTCAATAATTTGATCAAGTTAAGTTCATAATTTGGTCTAACTTTCTTCATATGAAATGTTCTAATATGTCTTAGGTTTCCATTGGTTTAAGAATCACCTAAATCAGAGTTTTCTAGAGAGAGTTATAGCCATTCAAACATTACTGCTCAAATGGCATTCCTGCAGTTTTACAGGTACAGTAACTCAACTTTGCTCAATAATTTGAATGGGTTAATGGCATAATTTGGGTTGGTGTTCTTCATGAAAGTTTTAGATCTATATCTTATCTAATTGCTGGTAAAATTTCAGGTCAATTTGACCTGTCTAGCTCGAATTATGACCAAATGAACAGTTACTGTTCATTTGGTCATTTAATCTTGATGGCAGCTGCTCTCATTTCACTTTGGTCAATTGGTTCATCAAGTTTTAGTCAGTTTTTGGCCATGGTTCCTTAATGAAAATTGTGTCATTTTATGTCTATTTTCATCCCTAATTGGTGCATATCAATTGGGCTTGTAAAATTCCCGTTTTGGTCCTTCAAAGTAGGTTTGGTCATGCTGCCAGCAGCATGACCATTTGACCTACGAATTTAACTTTCATTCTCACAATTTCCACACACCTCTTTTGGTCATTATTGACCATTTTTCATCTTACAATAGAGCAAAGTCATCATTTATACATTTCTCCAAAATTTGGTTCACAAACCCTAACATTCAAACCCTAACTTCAATACTTTGTTGCAATTTATTACATGTAAGAATTTCAACTTAACCATTCAACTAATTAAAACTTTTAAACTCATTCTAACTCATTTAATTCATGCAATTCATACTCCCTTCAACCAGGCCGAAATTTCAGCATGGGTCCTTCCCCCATATTTGTTTCATTTAATCAAGTTCTAAGCTCATTTCAAACACTAATTATGCATTTAAATGGAAAAATAAGGAGTTAACATACTAACCTTAACTTAAAGCTTCAAATCTCTAGCTTTAGCCCTTCTTTCTTCTTATACTCTTCTTCCTAAGTTGAGATTACAAGTTCTAGTGAGGTATTTAAGGGAGTTATGAAGGTTAAGGGAAGAGAATTAAGCTTAAGTGTAAGCTTAAAGGAAGAAAATTCCATGGAGATTCGTGGAGGAAGTGGGGCGGCAACCAAGGGAAAGGAAGAAGACAATTCTAATTTTTTTTTGTTTTATTTTCTTTAATCTTATTCCCTTTTTGAAGACCAAAAATCCCAAATTAATAAAATAAATAAATTAATCATTTATGACATCATGCATGATGTCATCACCTTTGACTTTTCCATCTTCTTTCTTTTTTTTTATTTATTTTTTTCTATTAGTTCTTTAATTTAATTCTCGATTCCGAAATTTTCTTTTCTCCGATTTTGTTTGACAGTTAGGTCAGGATTACAAATAATTCCATATTTCTTCCGGCTCCCTGACCTAATTATTTGACTGACTTAACAATTCTTTTTTGTGATTTTCTCTTTTCCACTGTGTTCATAAGGGTCCTAAGGACCGCAGCGTCACTTTTTACGGTTCGAAATTTGAGTTTAAAATGACTTCGCAGTCGTTCCCGAGGAGGTCACCCATCGCTGTGACTCTCGGCTCGTTTAACCTCTTATGTTCTGTTTTTCTTATTTATAGTTAACTAATTAAACATTACTAATTATTTGTGTTTATGGCTTCTCTAGTTGTCTTAAGTATGGTTCTAATCCCCTTAATTGTCCTGACCGACACCGGTCATCGGAACAGTGAAATATACCAGGCTATACAAATAGGGGTGTTACAGAAAGGCAATTATATAGAAAAGTGAAAATAGTAAGGTCAGATAGAGGTGGTGAATACTATGAAAAACACATTGAAATGGGACAATGTCCTGGTCCAATTGCAAAGTTCTTAGAAAGTCGTGGCATTTGTGCACAATATTCTATGCCAGGTACTCCTCAACAAAATTTGATGGCAGAAAGGTGAAATCAAACTTTAATGAATATGGTTAGGAGTATGATGAGTAACTCTTCTTTACCTATATCTTTATAGATGTATGCACTTAAAACCGCTATATACTTGCTAAATAGGGTTCCTAGCAAGGCAGTCTCAAAGACACCTTATGAATTATGGATTGGAAGGAAACCTAGTTTAAGGCACCTGCATGTTTGGGATTGCCAAATGGAAGCAAGAATTTATAATCCACATAAAAAGAAATTAGATTCTCGAACAATAAGTAGATACTTTATTAGTTATCCAGAGAAATTTAAAGGATATAGGTTTTATGTTCCAAACCATAGTCCAAGAATTGTGAAAACTGGTAATGCAAGATTCCTTGAGAATGGTGAAGTTAGTGAGAGTGTTGAGAGACAGGATGTGGATATAATGAAGTTGATTTTCATGTGCCTATTAAAGTTCCAATATCCACTCCTGCTCCACATGTTGTTCCAGCAGTTGTTGAAGGACCTAAAAATGCTATACAACATAATGATGAAACACATCCTGAATAAGCTAACCCACAAAGAGCTAATGAAGGTGAACCATAAGAAATGCCATTAAGAATATCTCAAAGAGAAAGGAGATCGGCAATTGCTAATGATTACGTGATTTACTTACAAGAGTCAGATTTTGACATAGGAATTAATAAAGATCCAGTTTCCTTTTCACAAGCTATAAAAAGTAATGAGTCTGATAAGCGGTTAGATGCCATGAAAGATGAGTTAAAATCTATGAAACAAAACAAAGTATGGGATCTCATCGCATTGCCTAAAGGATCTAAACGAGTTGGGTGTAAATGGGTCTTTAAGACCAAGTGTGACTTGAATGGCAAAATCGAACGATATAAAGTAAGACTTATTGCCAAGGGTTATACTCAGAAGGATGGTGTTGACTATAAAGAAACATTTTCACCAGTCTCAAAGAAAGACTCATTAAGAATTATCATGGTATTGGTGGCTCATTATGACTTAGAGTTGCACCAAATGGATGTGAAAACAGCCTTTCTAAATGTAGAACTTGAAGAGAAAGTTTATATGGACCAACCTGAAGGTTTATCAGTTGAAGGAAAAGGCCATATGATGTGTAACTTAAGAAATCAATATATAGACTTAAGCAAGCCTCCCACCAATGGTATATTAAGTTCAATGATACCATAAAGTCTTTGATTTTAAGGAAAACGTCGTTGATCGATGTATATATCAAAGGATTAGTGGGAGTAAATTTACTTTCTTAATTCTGTATGTTGATGATATATTACTTGCTGCAAATGATTTGGGCATATTATGTGAGACTAAAGATTTTCTCTTAATAAATTTTGAAATGAAATATATGGGAGAGGCATCATTTGTGATTGGAATAGAAATATTCCGTAATATATCACAAGGACTATTGAGATTGTCTCAGAAAGCCTATATTGATAGAATTTTACAGAGATTTAATATGCATAAATGTTTAGCAGGAATTGTTCCCATACAAAAAGGGGACAAATTCAGTCTCAATCAATGTCCAAAGAATGATGTGGAACTTAAAGAAATGGAATCAATTCCTTATGCTTCAGTTGTGGGCAGTTTTATGTATGCTCAACCTTGCACAAGACCCGACATTAGCTTTACCGTTGGAATGCTTGGTAGATATCAAAGCAATCCTGGAATCCATCACTAGAAAGCTGCAAATAAAGTTTTACGATACCTGCAAGGAACTAATGATCACATGCTCACTTATAGGAGATCTAATCATTTAGAAGTGGTTGGATACTCAGATTCAGATTTTGCTGGATGTGTTGACAGTAGAAAGTCTACTTTTAGCTACCTGTTCCTATTAGCTGAATGAGCAATATCATGGAAAAGTGCCAAATAATCTATTATTGCTTTATCCACTATGGAAGCAGAATTTGTGGCATGTTTTGAAGCCACAATTCATGCATTATGGATGCGAAACTTTATCTCAAGACTTGGGGTAGTCAACACCATTAGCAAGCCGCTAAGAATTTATTGTGATAATTCCGCAGCATTATTTTTCTCCAAGAATGACAAATATTCGAAGGCTGCCAAACATATGGAATTAAAGTATTTTGTAGTTAAGGAGGAAGTTCAAAAACGAAGAGTATCTATTGAGCACATTAATACTGATCTCATGATTGCAGATCCATTGACTAAAGTCTTACAACCTAAGACATTTAAAGAACATGTGCTTAAAAAGGGTCTTGGTTGTATTAATTAATGATGTATTGACTTTGATATTCTGAGCTCATTGATGTGTTTCTAATGTATATTAAAGTATTTTCTGTTTCTCATGATTGTGTACACATAATATTTTGAGTGAATGATAATAGGAAAAGTCTTTTGAGACATTATTATGGACCATTATGTGATAAATATATATCCATTATGTACCTACTATGGTAAGTTGCTAGTATTGTGGTATATGGAATGAAGTATGTGATTAAACAATGTACAACCGTCATAACCCATAGTTAGTAATTTATTATAGAAAGGTAATTATGAAGTACATTATAAAAATGATTTGTTTATTTTATGCACGTCTAATGTTTATGTTATTAAAGTTTATATCTTTTAATTATTGTGTCAAATGAGAGAATATAAGATTTTATCCGGTAATTAATATTACCATATTGGCCAAAATCAATTTATTTAATGTGCTCCAATATTAATTGATATTTGCTTTAATTAATATAAATCATAATTGTACAATGATTACTTTATTTTAAGTAAATCCCAATTCTAATTGTATAAGGATACTTGATGGATTTACCATATTAAGTTTCGGATATATATATATATATATATATATATATATGAGCTGGTCCTCTCTTTACCAATAAGGTCATATACATTATCTTTCATAAAGTCAGAGATAATATGATCATCTCAATAAAGTATTCCATCGCTAAATTCTTGTGTGTGAATATATATATATATATATATATATATATATATATATATATATATATATATATATATATATGAGTTGGTCCTCTCTTTACCAATAAGGTCATATACATTATCTTTCATAAAGTCAGAGATAATATGATCATCTCAATAAAGTATTCTATCGCTAAATTATTGTGTGTGAATAAAAAAGGGTCAAGTAGGAGAAATCAGTTTATCAAATTAATTGGTTTCTCTCAATTATTAGCATGACTCAATTAACCTCCATATCAAGTACGCTTTCTAGATCTGTGATCATTTTTTTATTCAAGATCCATTATTAAGATAATGGTTGAATCTTATGTTTATGATTCATATTATATTTATGATTATTATTATCTTTTAAGATTTATTTTACAATTTAATGTCCACGATTGGCTTGAGGTGACTTAAAATACAAGAAACTTTTGAAGTAGAGTATTGAAATACTCATGAAAGAGTTTAGTTCACTTGGAGAATCGATAGAGTCAATCTTGGGGAGTTATGGTCGTAGAGGTCAAACCATGAGCATGTAAATCTAGGCTTTACCCTCTTATAGGCCAAGTTAAATTTATATGATTGTTCACGATTTGTTCATTATGATTTTAGGTTGTAATGACTTCCATAAACACATTGTATGATTTGAAGAGGTATATATTTTTCTTCCATGTCAAAATATATTATTTTATAAATTGAATTGACAATACCATGTTTACATATTTTTATTAAATAAGTAATATAAACATTCTCTCTCGATATTGAAAATATTCATATGCATAAAAAAATTATAATTAAAATGTATTCCAATTTCAATTGTTTAAACTTTTTATCTCTTTCAAAAGTCTAAATCCACAGCAATGAATCGAATTTATATTTCAGATTTATTTTTTACTATTCAATCCATGCTCTTTTTTGTCCTTAAAAAAAATAGCATTTAAAAAGAAAAGTAAAAAAAAATATCAATGTTTTCGGCGGGTCAGCCCATATAGTCCGAAATATTGGGTTAATCATTTAAATAATGTATTTTTAAAAACTTTTTACTAAAATAATGTAAATTTGAAACTATTTACAAATATGATATATACTTGTAAAAATGTTAACTAAAAAAGTAATTTCAATGGTTAACTAATAATCATAAAATCGCTAATTCAATAAGCAATTTCATTAACAAAGTCAATCAATTTCACAGGCAAAGTTAGTAAATCAGTGTGTCATTATCATTGTGTCAGTGTATCGTCAGGTATACAAAAAATCACTAATCAAACTAGTATTTTTAGAACGTGTTAAATTGTTTACGAAAACATCATTTCAACTAGTAATTTTTTAAGATGCATCAGAATTTATCAAAACTTTAGAATGTATGATATGTAAATAATTTATTCTCCAACGACACACTAGACTTTCAATGCAAATTCAAATTTAATAAGCATAGCACATAAATTCTAATTAAACTTTATATTTATAATTTTTGTGTTCCAATAATTAATATGAAATATTAATTTTATTAAATTAAATTTTATATATTAAAAAAAATAATCAAATTTTGCATGCATAACACTAAAATTTTCAAATTTTTATTTTAATGATATTGTGCATGTAAAGCATATATATATATATATATATATATATATATATATATATATATATATATATATATGCTTTACATGCACAATATATATTAATAAAAATATTAATTTCATACCTTTCTAATTTTTATTTTGCAAATTTTTTTAAAAATTGACATTTTTATCACTAAAATTAATTTGTTAACATATATATTATAAAAATTTATACACTACGTCAACATATTAGCAAGAGCATGTTCATTTTATTTTTTCCAATTATCACAAACTTAATAGCATAAAAAGTAAAATCACAATATTTCACATCATATAAACTTACTAATTTAAATTTTAACTAACTACAATAATTTAAATACATAACACTAAATTTATCACAAAATTTGACATGCATATTAATAAATTATCATAATTAAAATATTAAATAAATATATCATATAAATTATCACAATAATATTTTACATTAAAGTTGAAAATATACCTTAAATGTAATATTTTTACTTCCTAATGTAAAAATCTGAGCAGGAACACAACTTGAATATATTGTATATAATATATATAAAAAAATTATGTTGAATGCAAAGAAAAAAAATTACTAGATATATAAAAAAAAATTGCTCGAGTAATGGAAAGTCTCAAATTTGAAGACTTGTTTCTAACTTTTAAAGCTATTAACAACTCAAGGGCAACAAAAACTCATGTGTGAGTAGAGAGAATAAATTCCCTACATCCTTATAATATTTTTTTTTTCAATGCACTATTAGAGGGTTATAATTTGCTCTTGAAACTGACAAATGGAATTACGATTTTAGTATAAAAAATTTACACAATTAGTTCATGTGATAACACATATAGGCGATGAAATAATACATAAAACTGTCAATTTGATTGACAGTTTTGAGAGCAATTTTACTCTACTAATACCGACAAAAACTACAAAAATATTATTTCAATTGGAGATTTTTTGTTCAGATTAATATACATGAAATCGTTTATTCAATTAGTGATTTCTACGATGTTATATTATTTTAGTAAATAGTTTAAATTTCACATTATTTTGATAAAAAAATTTTAAATTCACGTTATTTAAATAATTAATCTCATAATTTAAGGTTGAACATGAAATTCAGACTTGTGAATTTTCGTTCTTTATGCCCCAAGTAGGGCTGTAAATGAATGGAGCTCTTTATGAGTTACTTGAGACTCGACTCGATTCGACTCATTTAGACAATAAGTTGAACCCAAACTCAATTTTTAAACTCATTTAATAAATGAGTTAAGCTCGAGTTTCGTAATATTTGACTTGTTAAGGTTTGTGAGCTAACTTATTTACAGACTCGCGAGCCAACTTATTAAATAGACTCATGAACAGACTCGTTTATAAAAATATTTATATTAGTTATTATATTTCATTATATTATAAATATTTATTATTTTATTTATAAATATTCTAAAATAATGTATTATTTAAAATTATAATATAATCAATATATGAGATGTAATTATTAAATATAATTAGTTATAATTTAAATTAATATTTTTATAAAAATTAAATTATTTTTAATATAAAAACTAATTAAAATTACCTAATTTAAACTTTATAATTATAAATCTAAAACTCATTTACAAATAAATCAAGTTATTTACAAGCCACTTCAAACTTAATGTAGTAAAAACATTCGATTTGACTTGACTTATCTACAAAATTTATAAATATTTGACACAAGGTGAAATCGAATTCGAAAAAATTTTAATAAATTAAGCCTAAACTCCTTAAAACTCGGTTTAGCTCATTCACGACAACCCGAGCCCAAGTCACAGCTAGCGCAACTGCAAAGCAATTTCATCTTTCACTTGCTAACTACAAATATTCAAGAATCACGTGCTTCATGTATCTCCCATCTACGCTATTAAAATAGGCTCGCTCCCTCTTCCGATCAAATCGTGTTTACACTCTCACATCTTGCGCGTAACACACAATTGCAGCAAAATTTCCCTTTTTAATTTTTTTTTTTCTCTAATTGGCCTAATTTCCGTTTCTCTTTCTGACTCTCTCCCTCGTTGGATCATCAACAAACATATAAAGCCGTACATGTCAACTCAGCGAGTCTTCCTCCTGCTTTTTCTCTGTCCGAGTCTTGCTGGCTGAATCTGAGTTGTTCACTCGCTCATCTCTTCGCGATGAAGAGTGGACTCGAGGTCTTCGATTTCAAGGAAGAGGACGAGCTCGCTGAATATGCAGCTGGTAAAATCCTCCGCAAGTTCAAAAACCCTAGCCTTGACAATCCCGCTTTTTTGAAGTGCGACTTCCTCGAATGCGGTACCGTTTCTCTCTTCTTCCCCTAAGCTTTCCTTGATTGTGGTTCGAGGGTTTCCTTTCATAGAAAGTAATAGTGAGAGGACCTCAATTTAATTTGAAATTAGTTTTGAATTCAGTGTTTAATATTTTCGGTATTCGATGTGCTAAATTGTGACTGTCATGCTGTGTAGACTGCATTTTTCTCAATTTTGAATTCTGCTGTTCATGTAGTTATTTGTCTTGGTTTACATTTGATATCACTGTTGTAAATTTTTGATCCAATCTTTTTAATGCTAATTTGATATTTTTATTAGTAAATATAAATGGAAGTTGTTTGATCATATGATATCAGCTGTGTTTGCAGTTGCCCAGGGATCTGCTGCTGTAAAAAAGGAAAGTGGCACCATAACTTGTATAGATGTTGATGCAATTGAATATGGCAATAGTGCTACTGCATACTCCCCTTTGGAAGCGGTTAGAGACGACTCTACCACCAAAGAATACAACCGAGATGGGGCTTACCAGTCAGAATCTCTGAGTCATGAAAAAGACTCTTGTTCAAAGATGGATAATAATGAATCCAAAAGCTCTTTTATTGAACAGGAGGGAAGGGTTTCATACAATGAAGCACTGTCACCTCGGAAAAGCCAATCTAATTGTGCCCTTGCGGCCTCTCCTTCTCACGTACTTTGGCTTTTCATTTGTTTACTGAATTACAATGACTTGGAGATCCTTTTTTTTTCTTTGCCATTCTATACAAATTCATATTTTCTTTGTCTGAAAACTTTGCAGAGTGGACCAGTGTTCAATGTAAAATCAGATGCTGATGCTAGCATGAACGAGAGTTCTCCATCAACTCCTGCTTCTGATATTGCAGAGAATGGTGGTATTTCCATGTGATATTTTAACATAACCTGTTGTCCATGAAAATTTGAAAGGTGTATTTTGATAGCTTACTAGTATTTGTTGCATTTTCAGCTATTTTAAATGGCCACTCATCAAACAATTATTTCAGCGCATCAGAGATGGTATAGTATTTTTCTTTAATAAATATAATTAATTTCATTGTTAATTAAAAATGAATTAGACTGCTTTTCTCTTTGGAAGGTCCAAGATTTCTTATGCTTAGATATAGTTGTTGCATTAGATCATTATTTACTTGATAATCAACATTTTCTGATTTTAGTACACTCCTTTATGGCCTTGTAGGTCCTTATGTTTTGCAATTTCCTGGATCTGCACAAAATATCTGAATTTTTTTTATTTGGGTGTAATTATTTGCTCAAGTATTAGGAAACATTTTGGGAGATATATTTGTCATGGTTACTGTTTAATGTAAAATCCACTTTACCTTTTAGCTTACTGTATCACTATCTAGTATCTACGATGCACGGAAATGGGATGGGCTGAGTTTCCTCCTTCTGGAAACATTTCCTTGTTGGAAACGTGAGGACAAGGCCAGGAAACGTCTCCAGGCCGTTTCTACAATTCCTTGAAATTGGAAACGCTTTTCCTTTGCCAGACACACATTTCTTAAAAAAAAAAAAAACCTAAAATCAAAACTTAAAAGGATCGTGAACAGCCAGATTGGGACATTAGGTTAAAATCTAATTGCGCTGCAAGAAGAAGAAGAATAAGAAGAAAAGTACTTGGCGCTGGCAGGGCGGTGGCAGCTCGGGGCTCAAGTCAGGTATGTTGCCGATGCTCTGCCCCTCTGCCTCCCTTCCCATGCTGCTCTGCTAACAATCCCTGATGTGCGTTGTGACTTGTGAGATCGATACCCAATAAACTTGCTATTTGAACAATTATTAATTTTTTTCTTAGGAAAAATAGTTATTAATTTTATTTATTTAATTTTACACTATATTTTAGGGTATGTTATAGTTTAGCCCTTTGGTACTAGAAAAATAGTGATAAAATCAGTTTGAATAATTGTAATTTATCCTATATATTTAATTAATTTATTATTCTATATATTTATTATTTCAATTATTTATAATTATAAATATATAATAGTCTAATTAATTAATCAAGTAATTAATTTAGACATGATTTGGATATATACGCGCGTGTGTGTGTGTGTGTGTTAATTAATCAAGTAATTAATTTAGACATGATTTGGATATATACGCGCGCGCGTGTGTGTGTGTGTGTGTGTGTGTGTGTGTGTGTGTGTGTGTGTGTTTGTGTTAAATATATAAATAGTCTAATTAATTAATCAAGTAATTAATTTAGACATGATTTGGATATATACGCGCGCGCGTGTGTGTGTGTTAATTAATCAAGTAATTAATTTAGACATGATTTGGATATATACGCGCTGTGTGTGTGTGTGTGTGTGTGTACGCGCGTGTGTGTGTGTGTGTGTGTGTTAATTAATCAAGTAATTAATTTAGACATGATTTGGATATATACGCGCTGTGTGTGTGTGTGTGTGTGTGTGTGTTTGGATATATACGCGCTGTGTGTGTGTACGCGCGCGCGTGTGTGTGTGTGTGTGTGTTAATTAATCAAGTAATTAATTTAGACATGATTTGGATATATACGCGTTGTGTGTGTTTGTACGCGCGTGTGTGTGTGTGTACGCGCGCGTGTGTGTGTGTGTTAATTAATCAAGTAATTAATTTAGACATGATTTGGATATATACGCGCTGTGTGTGTGTGTGTGTGTGGACACCCCTATATTTTTTATATTTTCCTCTATGTTTTCGTTTCCTATATTTTTTAAAATATCGTTTTCCCACATCCGTTTCCATGTTTCGCAGTGTCCGCATTTCCGTTTCCGTTTCCGTGCTATATAGATCACTATTAGTCGATGTTGTTCATGCTTGGTTTTGGATAGAAGGATCTTCTTCTGCTCAGAACAGAATATATTGTGCCAAGAGTTGTGATGCAGGCTTCTGTCTAATTTTTTTTTTATGATAGTCAGAAAAGCTTTGAGATTGCTGAATGAACCTTGTTCAATTCTCAGGATATCATAAATATTGCAGTTGATTATGTTGTATATCGGGATAATTACTGTACCGGGTGCCTGGTAACTTTTTCTTGTGATGGAATTAAAATCAGTGGTATGCCTGCATATGGAGACGATGGAACCTTTAGATTTGAAAGGGGAATTGATGATATTATTCGTATTGAGTCTCAGCATCTTCAAAGGGTGAGCTCTAGTTTATTTTGGTTGTTTATCTTGTGATGTTGGATTGTGCTTAGTTCGTTAAAGCTCAACATGTGTGTAATGTGCAGTTTGGAACCGTCACTGTTAAGCTCCACTTACTATCGAAGGATGCTGCACAATCAACTAATGCCTATGGTATGGGTTAGTAGCCCTTTACAGATTTAGGACATTTCATGATTTAGTGTCGCTTGCAGTTTTTTTGTTTTAATGCATTATGTAGGTAATTTTAACTGCAGTGACATTGTATTAGTTTGGAACTTGTGCTGATCGTTCCATTCATTTTTCTTGCTTTGGTATTTTTGGACATGGTAGACATTAACAAATTTATTGAAAATATCTAAAATTGTACAATATAGATAGGGGGGAGTTGCAATGGTGATGTTTCTTTTACGTAGCTCTATCATGTGTAACTCAAGCCTCCTACTTTTTTTTTTTTAAATTTTTATTTTGTTAATAATAGTGAACTTGTAAAGAATATTGATCGTGCTCGATATGAATGAAGCAGCATTGGTCAAGTAACTTTTTGGTATTGCCGTATTAATTAAAAGTTTTATTGATTTCAAATTTTAATGTAGTTGATAACTAAATGGTAGATTATTTTAGTTTTTCCTTGTTCAGAATTTTCATTATTTTGGTTTATTCTTTCACTTTTCACAGTTTCTTGGAAGTGTAAATTCTTGTTTTGCTGATTTGTTTGCAATCTAAACTTCCCTAGGGGTTGAGCAGCTGGAGTTTGCAATTTATGAGCCCAACTGGTCTGGGAAATTGGAGGAGATTGCATCTCTGAATATTAAATATTTAGCTTTATCTGCCATGGTGCATGAGTAAGTTTTTGATTAAGCTTTATTCATCTTATAGGTTTCAATGAATAGAAAAAGTTTTCAAATGTAAGGAATGCAAGTTGTCTGTATTTCTCCTATTTATTTATAATTTCATTGTCACTGGTTTTTTCCTCTTATTTTTTCTTGACTGTTTCATCTGTCTTTGTTGTAGGAATGTCTCAATGGATGAAAGATCTGACTTGCTTCGACAGAGGCCTTATTTTCCGATGTGAGTGATAGCTATGCATTTCTTCTTAGTCAATAAGGAGTGTTACTTTCAACGTGTTGTGCTGGCCTTGTTAAATTGTAATTTTGTGCTTTTTGTTTTTGCCACTTTTCATCTTCCATCTGCTGTTATATTCATCAATGCATCTAGCTCTATTTATGGTTCAACCAGCAATAATACTTTTTTTGTGTTTATCGTAACATTTTGATTTCAAAACAATTTCATCTTTGTTTTAATGCAATAATTTTTACATATAAATATAAATGGATTTTGGGATCTACTTTAAGGCATGAAGGGATGAATTGAGGTGTTCTGGTCTTAATCATACTAGTTGAAAAGAAAAAATAAGGGTACCTTTTTTGGCATCAAATCCTACTAGGTAAAATAAACAAAGCAAAGGGACTTTTTATGGAGGTCTGGTGTGATAGAGTACCTGAATCTTATATAAATCTCTTTTTGATTTTTCTGGTCTTGTTCACATCTATCAATGTCAGAATTTTGTGCTTATTCAAGAATGCTATCTTTTTCCAAAATAATTTTGATAACCATGTTTTCTTAATTTTTCAACATCTAAAATGTTATCTGTTCAAGAGCTTTCAAATGCAAGCGTTCCCCATAAGCTGCCTGTAAAAGGCATTCTTAAATTTTCTTGACAGGAAAAATGCTATAATAGATGTTCAATGGAGTTTCCAAGGGAGTTCATTAATTTGCTTTGCTAAGATTTGCCCTTATTTGAAAATTTTGGACTTACTTTGTTCCAAAGCTTCTGCATTTGAATATAATGTGATGCATGGTCTGCCTTTATGGTTTGATTTTATCCTTATAGGAGGTGGTCTCTTATACAAGTTGTGTATGCCACTGTATTGCTTGTAGCATCAACTTTATGTAAGAGTGAAATGGAGGAATGAAGTGTTTATGCATGTGTAGGTAAACAAAATATAACAAATTACTAACTAAACTTGGGACATTACAGTTTTGATGAGGCTGTTGAAGATGTTGTCTATCCGAAGGGGGATTCAGATGCAGTTTCCATTAGCAAGAGAGATTTTGATCTACTACAACCTGAGAAATTTATCAATGATACAATTATTGACTTTTATATCAAGTAGGTTCACTTTCAAGTTGAGAAAAAAAGTTCACTTTCATGCATTATATACTTGCTTTCGTTTATGATTTGTCCATTTCCATTTCCTTGACTTTGTTTTAAAATGCAAGCAAGGTTTCTTTTTTTAACCTTTTTCTGTTTTTGTTATTTTATATTTTATTTTGTCAGTAGTAGTGGTTCTTTTGGAGGTTGAATTTTTGTTTAGCTTGTCATTAAGGAAATGTAAGAGGGGGCGGTCATAAGTGTAAGAATAGTGGGAGGGGATGCGATTATGCTAATGAGTTTCCTTTAATAGTGAGTTTGTATTTGGGATTGAGTTTGAGTCCATACTTGTTTACCTTAGTTGTGAATAAGCTGACCAATCATATTTAAGATGATATCCCATGGTGCATGTTATTTGTGAATGATGTTGTCTTAGTGGACGAAACTAGTGAAGTTTTTTTGGCTAAATAGAAGTAAGACTGTAAGATGGAATATGTGCATTTCAAGTTTAGCTCTCATCAAAGGAAATGAGGTGACATTCTATTGGATTGAGTTTTAATGCTAAAATGCAACCAATTCAAGTATTTATGGTCTATCATCTAGAAGAGTGGAGTAATATATGAGGATTTAACTTATAGGATCAAAATAGGATGGATGAGATAGGGGAGTGTGATGGGTGTGTTATGCAACCATATGATCCTTGACAAAGTGAAAGATAAGTTCTATAGAATTGTGGTCAAACTAACCATGTCGCATGGGAGTGAATGTTGGGCATCTAAGGTACAACTTACTTACAAGATAAGTGTGGGGCAAAAATGTGAAGTTAAGATAAATATTAAGATAGATTAGGAATGACCACATTCATATAGAGTACATGTAGCACACATTGGATATAAAATGAATGAGGGTCGATTAAGATGGCTTGGTCATATCCAACGTAGAACATTGAATGCCCCAATACAAAAGTATGACAAGCTAGTGGTAGGAGTGGAAATGAAAATGGGGAGACTTAAAATGGTGTGGATGGAAAAGCTATAAAAAAAGATTTAGAATTTTTGGATGTTAATGCAAAATTGGTTTCTAATAGAGCTGAATGACAAAAAAGGATCTATTAGCCGACTCCAACTAGTTTGGGATTAGGACTTAGTTGTTGTTGTTGTGAACTTGATCATTATCCTTTCAAATATAGTTAACCTTGAATTGGGCACAATTAATTGATATTAATGGAGTCCAATCCTAAGATTATTTGCAACTTCTACCACTTGTTTTATTTGCGATTATTTATGTCTACTCTTAGGTTTTTTTATTTTTTTTAAATAATATTGATTGCAGGTATTTAAAGAATCAGATTCCACCTGACGAGAAGCATAGGTTCCATTTTTTTAATAGCTTTTTCTTTCGGAAGCTTGCGGATCTAGACAAAGATCCATCCAGTGCTTCAGATGGTAGGGCTGCTTTTTTACGTGTTCATAAATGGACAAGGAAAGTGGACATGTTTGGAAAAGACTATGTTTTCGTCCCTGTAAATTTCAAGTAAGGAAGTAGATAAACAAACCTTGTGTTTTCTAAGATGTGGTTTTATGGTACTTTGCTAATGAGATGTGAATGCTTTTGGATGATAGTCTTCATTGGAGTTTATTGGTAATATGTCATCCTGGTGAAGTGGCTGGTTTGAAAGGTGAGTTCTTGCTGGATTTATGATGATCTGTTTGGAAATCAGTGATCCTTCATAGATTTGTACTGTATTACAGATGAAGACTTAGGGAATTACTTGAGAGTACCATGCATATTGCACATGGATTCTATTAAAGGAACTCATGCAGGTCTCAAAAACCTTGTTCAAAGGTATACCGTAAAATTCCTTTTTATGTTTTTATCTATCTAAGCATCTATTTATTTTTATGTGGAGTTCGGAATTTGAGGGGTGAATCAAAGGTGTTTGCATCATTCTCTTTGTTGTCTGTTGTATTTGAATGAAAAGATTTTTTCTTCTTCAGGTTAGAAGACTATTCAATTCTCAAACCCTTAGATTCTTCTGCACAGAGTTAGGCACAGATCATATCAATTGTTGATTTGGCTATGTTCTGATTGTTGAATATATTGGTGGTCTAGAGCTCTATCTCTCTCCCTTATTGTCTCAAAAAATTTTAGTATGATTTCATCTCTTCATTTAAGAGGACATGTGAGTATTTTTCTATCTCTGGCATCCTTCTTTAAGGAGCTGAAGGAGCATGATGAGTAATGTTGAGGTTCCTGCTCCATGTCAGTTAAATTAGTTTCCTTCATGTTGAATGAAATTTATTGTACATCAGCTTCTGACCAGATCATCTGTGGGATGGAGTTGGAGTGTGGTGGTTGGTTGGCATGGAGTTATGGTCCAATCAGTCCTCATCTAATGTTTTCTTTAGCAGAATAGAAGTTTATGTCAAGAGTGTGGAAATTCCAAAAGATTTTTTTTTTTGGTTAAGTGCTCTGGTGGAAAAGTGGATGCACCACATCTTATCTTCCCACATGGAATGCATTCAGCTAAAATCACACATTTCCTCTTAATTTTTATATGTACACGCTTTGTGACATAAACTTCTGTGCTTCATTTCATTATCCTTTTTTTTGATAGCCTTTCATTTGAATAAATATTCTTTCCAAATGTTGGACATTGTCATTTATTAATTTGTTGCATTTACTCTTGACAGTTATCTATGGGAAGAGTGGAAATCGAGGCAAAAGGAGGCATC
The DNA here is from genome assembly GCF_030052815.1 of Hevea brasiliensis. Classification (NCBI taxonomy): domain Eukaryota; kingdom Viridiplantae; phylum Streptophyta; class Magnoliopsida; order Malpighiales; family Euphorbiaceae; genus Hevea; species Hevea brasiliensis. Next base: position 54,037,245 of record NC_079508.1, read on the forward strand.
AGAAGACTTATCTTCAAAATTTTTGAATTTGCGGTTTGTCCAACTTGAGGTATTGCCTACACTTGGAGCTGTATTTAGCTACTTCTTAGTGTAGTTCTTGCAATTTTGGCATAATAGCTGCTTCTAGCTACTGGGGTACCATAGGAAGGAATTGTTGTGAAGATTTTTCAGATGTGCTATTGGCATCAATCTTTGCGTAGATGTAGTAAATTTATTGTTAATGGCAATGCTTTCCTTAGGTTTAGGCTTGCCAAATTGCTTGGCACCAACACATAGGCCCATGGAAATGCTCTTATTGTGTCCTCAAAAATGGGAAGGATAACAAATTTTAACATCTTGGTAATCAAAAGTCTTTTGCTGCTAAGGCAGATGAGGTTAAGGCAAGAAATTGAATTTCTAAATAAGCTTATGTATTTGGATTTTATGGTAGGAAAATCCGTAAATTAACCATAGTTGAACAATGCCATTCAATAGTCAATACAAGCATCACCTGGAAGCAATTGATTAGGAGATAAATTTTGATTGCTATTCATTTTCACAAGTAAATCCAATGTAAGTTGATGAAATTTAATTATTTTTACTATTATGTGATGCTAAAAAGATGAAACAGAAAAAGGGAGGGTTGGGGGGGGGGGGGGGAGATATTTTGCTATGTTTTACATGATATTTACATCCGTTCTTGTGTAGAAAGTACACATTATACACTACTTGTTAGCCTCTGTATGTGCACTCTGCACAGAAACCAGCTTCATGTTTATGCTGTCTTGTATTGACATCTTGTTCATTTTCATGTTAGTTGCCACAGCAGGAAAATTCATTTGATTGCGGCCTGTTCCTGCTCCACTACCTGGAGTTATTTTTGGCGGAGGCTCCTGTGAATTTCACCCCATTCAAAATAAACGAGTTCTCCAAGTTTGTAAGTGGATTTCACTCTATAGCAAGTTTCTCAGTAAGATTATACTTCAAGGAAGGCTATGTTTTTCATTCTAACAAATGGTCAAATGTCAATCTTGGCGTTTGAATTAAGGTTGTAGTATAATATAAAGACTTGATACCTTATTGTGTAAATTGCTGATCTGCAACCTAGGATGCACAGAAACGGGAGGCAGGAGCGTTTCCCCGTTCTGGAAACTTTTCCTTGCCGGAAACGTTAGGACACGGCTAGGAAACGTCTCCGGGCCGTTTCCGTAATTCCTTGAAATCGGAAACGCGTTTCATTCGCTAGACACGCGTTTCTTTAAAAAAAAAAAAATCGCACCTCCAGGAAGAAAGGAGAAGGCAAAGAAAAAAGAAGAAGAAGAAGAAGAAAAAGAAGAAGAAGAGGAGAAGGAGGAGGAGTACCTGGTGCGATAGCGTGCCGGTGATGGGAGGTGACTGGTCTCTGCTTCCTTCCCCATCCGATGTTGCTCTGCCAATCAGCCTCCCTTCCCCGATGGCGCTGCTCCTTCTTCATGGCTCTACTCCTTGCCTGAATCTCCTATTTGAAATTTTTTTTAATCATTTTTTTTTTCAATTTTCACTATATTAAAACATTCAACCTTTTATTTTCAGCATTTTAATATTAGTTTTATTATTCTATATATTTATTATTTCAATTATTTATAATTATAAATATATAAATAATCTAATTAATTAATTAAATAATTAATTTCATTATTTTTTTCTTTTTTTAATATTTAAATTTATTATAACTAGAACTTTCAAATTCATATATATATATATATATATATATATATGTTATTTATTTATAAATATATCCCTATATTTTTTATATTTACGCGTTTCCCCTACGTTTCCGTTTCCTATATTTTTTAAAATGTCATTTCCCAGTGTCCGTTTCCTCGTGTCCGCGTTTCCGTTTCCGTGCTACATAGTCTGCAACAAGAATATACAGCTCTTCAGGAATGTCTCACTTTGGAAGAGTTTTACTAATAAGACATCTAGAATTAGATATATAACCTTTATTAACTATGTATTCTGTATTCAGTAATGAGGTGCCCCGAACTTCTATTGTAAAATGAGCGTGGTTTCAATCGACCTTCTGTTACCTAATGACAGTACTCTTTTTTTTTGTCTTCTGCATGTTTAGCCATTTACATTTCTCTTTTTTCTTTTATTTTTGAAAAAATTTATAACAGCTTAATGTGGATTGGTTTCCCCCTGCTGAGGCATCTCTGAAGCGTACTCTTATCCAGAGACTAATTTCTGAGCTCCTAGAAAATTGCCATCGAGAACTCTCTTCTGGTGATTGCAGTGATGAACCAGAGTGTAGTTTGCCAGAAAATAATGAGAAAGAAACTAGAGTCCAGTTTGTTTCAGAGGAATGCACTCCTGCTGTAGCTTGTCATGGGAATTTATCAACTTCTGATGCCAGTCAAGGGATTGAAATCACTCTGTTGGAAGCATCTTCTGTGAGGAATTCTGATTGTGTCAATGATCCAGGCTTGGTTCTCAGGGAATTCTTTGAGCCTGGAGTTGCTGCAGGGTCATTACTTGCGCATTGTTCATCCTTTGACCAGCAATCTTATTACCGTCTTAATGGTGCTATGTCACAACAGATTGAGGTATCAACATTTCTTCATTATAATAGCAGAATAATTTATTCTATGTGATTTAAGGCTCCTTATTTTGAAAATAGTACATGATACTGGAAATTTCCATTGGAAATTGACTATGACAGTTGTACATTTTATGGCTCATATTTTTTGGTTTTATACCAGAATCATGCAGAAACTGGAGAGCCCTTTGTTTATTTCCCTTCTGGAGATGTTTTGTTTCAACAAATTGCTGGTATAACACCTCAAGCTGGTTTTATTCCGTATCCACTAAGTGGTTTTGGCACTGATCCTTCTTGGAATCCAGGAATTTCTATGCAAGGAGAGGATGATGGCTCATCCCCAGAAACATCAATATGTGCCTCTGATGATTCTGATGTAGGAATTATTGAAAATTGTCCTGTTGAGAAAGATTTGGATTTAGCTCAAGAAGAGAAAATTGATCAACAAATGTCTCTTTCAATGGAAAAAATTGAGTTTTTGACAGAGAAACTTGCTACAAGTTCTAGTGAGATGCTGGAGACCTCTGCCATTAAAAGTACTGAAGACCCTGATAGGATGCATGACGCCAATAAGAATGGCGACCTTGCCTTGTGTCAAGAAAATCCAACTACATTGCATAAAGACACTGACATGGTAGAAAATGGGTTGCATCAAGACTCAGAACAAACAGAGATCATTGGTGATGATGTGGTGGCAGAATCAGATGAGAAGCAAATGATCGAGGTTAATGTGATGGCAGAATCAGAAGAACAGCAAGCTGCAAAAAGGCAGGTTAATATGATGGCCGAATCAGATGAGAAGCAGATGATCGAAGTTAATGTGATGGCAGAATCAAACGAGAAGCAAATAATCGGGAATAATGTGATGGCTGAATCAGAAGAACAGCAAGCTGCAAAAAGGCCGGTTAATGTGATGGCAGAATCGGAAGAACAGCAAGCTGCAAAAAGGAGTCGGGTTACACCTCCAGAAGAAGGGGAGAGAGATACCATTGGAAGCCTGTCAAAGGATCTCCATTTGTAATTTAGGATGTAGGTGGAGCTGTCCTCTTAGATTTTTGTTAACATAATTGTGAACCTGGATCTCACTAGATTTTGATATGCCATTCTGTGAATAGTGCCATGGCCATATTTTAACAATCATTAGCTTGGGTTGTCTTGTAGGAAAAAGGAGAAAATTGCATCAAGTTCTTTTGTTAATAATTAAGCGACCAGAATATTTTTGGGCCTAGCAAAGGGAATTAAAATTCTTCTAGTTCAGGACTACAAGTTGTACTTTGCAATTATGTAATGGTGAGCCTTTAGCTGCTTTGCAAAGAAGTACCATTTTTTCCTCTGAAATAGAACCCACAACCATTGGAGGGAAATGTAATATAAATGCTTGATTTATGTTATGAATTTCATTGGCTAAAATTGGAAGCAAAATAAACATAATTGACGGGTAATGACTAGAAGAGCTTTCTACTATTTCAGCACCTTTTAGATCTTTCAGCATGAGAGTGCTCCATGCTATACGTATTTAGCATGAATAAGATTTTTTGGTTACTAATGATCGTTAAACGTGCCATGAGTTAAGAGACAAATTGTTTTTTAATTAAATTGATATCGCCAATGCCAATGGCCAAGGATAAGGGATGGGAAAAGAGGAAAAGGACGAAAAGGTGTAAATCCAAAATGGTGAGGGCGCCCACACATGATAAGTTCTCCCTTTCCTTAGACTGCTTCTAACGAAGACAACCATTTACAGATCATGAGACACCTCCTCCAATCCATCACTGCCAAAAGACACTTGCTATTTGCGTAGAAATGCTATTTGCGTAGAAAAGTTGTGCATCTCTCATTGTTTGTTCATGTAAAAATCTAGGGTTAGGGTTTTCTATTCGAATCGGGCAATTATGAAGCAGTTGTTGTACACTCATCAGAACCATTCTCAGAGAATGGCTTTTGCTGGTCTTCTCCTAATTCTGCTTCCCATTTTCTTCCCTCGCCTTTTCGGTCCACTGGGCCGAGCCTCGCCTGCTCTCTTCTCCGTACGTCCTCCTATCCGAGTGGTTTCTCTGTCTTTCTCTCTCTGTGGTTTCTTAAGGGAATATTGCATTGCAGGAATGGAATGCTCCAAAACCTAGACATCTGCCACTTCTAAAAGCTGCTTTAACTCGCCATATTGTAAGTAGGTGGCCTCTTATTTGAAATTTTTGGGATTATTTTCTTTACCTTCCTTAGAGTATTTACTTTAGATTTGTGTTTACTTTTAAGCTCACTCGACAACAGTCTGAGCTTTGGTCCCCTTTGCCTTACCAAGGATGGATACCTTGCTCTGGACAATCAACTGTGCCTTGTAAGTGTTTAAATGGTGATTACGTGAGGTCTGCATAATCGTTGTGGTAAATTACATTGGACGTTGATGTAATATCATTGGCAATTGATAAGGTGCAATTTCTAACAAACTTAAATTACATTTTGAAGCGTTGCCTAAAAAATCTGGTGGGTATATCCAAGTATTTCTTGATGGAGGATTAAACCAACAAAGAATGGGAGTAAGTACCTAAATTACCAAGAAACATTTGTATAATCAATGTGTGTGATTCGTTGTTGTAATTTTGTTTGCATTGGACTGATTGTTTTTGTATTTTTTTTTACCCCCTTTCTTTCCCTTTGTCCAAGATATGTGATGCTGTTGCTGTTGCTAAAATACTAAATGCAACTCTTGTAATCCCACACCTTGAAGTAAATCCTGTCTGGCAAGATTCAAGGTAATTTATTATTGAGTTGTCTTTGAAAATTTATACCTATGTGACATTATGGATTTCTGTCTTAAATTGAGACCTTAAAGTAGTAATTATGTTGTGTCTTCAGTTCATTCGTGGATATATTTGATGTCGATCATTTTATTGATGTCCTACGTCATGAAATTTCTATTGTTAAAGAGCCTCCTAGTGAGTACTCTTGGAGTACACGCGAGTATTATGCTACAGGTATACGAGCTACTAGAATCAAGACAGCACCTCTCCATGCTTCAGCTAACTGGTATCTGGAAAATGTTTTGCCAGTATTGCAGAGGTTGGTATTTTGTCTGATCATTGTTTTGTTAGAACCACAATAAGTTGTTGGAGTTTCTTAAGAGTATTTCATAGTGCATGGTTTGTTTGGTTGTTTCTCTCGGATTTATATATGCATAAACATTTCATGCTTCTTTTTCCTTGTAGATGCTCTCATATATACCTTGCTCATACTGCAATAATTCTTTTGGCATTTTCTTGTAAATTTATTTTTCATTGCCCCTCCCCATTAAATTTATTTATGGGTGTCCCGTTGTTGTAAACTTGCAATGCACAAGGTTTTCTACATTAGGGGCTATGGAGGTTAAATATATGCAACCTTCCCCAGAAAGCTTACTAGAGAAGAGTTATTTTTCATTCCCCCTCCCCATTAAATTTATTTATGGGTGTCCCATTGTTGCAATCTTGCAATGCACAAGGTTTCCTACATTAGGGGCTATGGGAAGGTTAAATTATGCAACCTTCCCCAGAAAGCTTAGTAGAGAATAGTTAAGTTCTGAGGGCCCTATAAAATGGTTGCTTGACATCACACAATTTGATGAGCTTTACTCTGCTATTACTGTTGTATTTTATCACAATCTCCTAAATTCTGGACTTGCATGGCTTGGCTGTTGATTTGGTCTGATCATTACCTTTTCTCTTTTCTGATGATTTTGTTACATTTCGAGCTGAAATTCGCATGTAACATCTACTTGATGGTGCATTATTTGGGGTACAAATATTTATTAATATGTATTGGTATAGCAATTGCTTTTAGAAAAGTTATTTGATTGAAATGCATGACATTGACTTTTGCATTCAAATAGTATTTTATTGTTGCAGTTATGGAATTGTTGCTATTGCCCCATTTTCTCACCGCTTGGCTTTTGACAAATTGCCTACAAACATCCAACGCCTACGTTGTAAAGTGAATTTTGAAGCATTAGTATTCGTTCCTGGTATAAAGTCATTGGGGGATACACTTGTTCATCGTCTCCGCTATGGTGACTCAGGGACAGAGTTCCTGAAGGAGAGAAGAGGTGATGCTGAAAAAGTGGGATCTGGAAAGTTTGTTGTGTTGCATCTTCGCTTTGATAAGGTAAGATCCTCAGCTCATATAAACAATAGGCCAAAATTTTATGTTTGAACTTATGAACCGTCTATGAGAATTGGACTATTTTAGAGGGTATATTCAAATTCTTTTTGCTTTGAAAGTATATTCAGATTCGTTTTGCTTTGAAAAATTGAATTCTTTTGGCTTCAGTGTTTTTGAAAGGTACAAGGCCTACAATGCCTTTAATAAATCTGAGATGTCCTTTCAAAACAGACCTATTGTTATTTCCAGTTCCAGGCATTAAGAATTTGTTGTTAAAACTATAGTACCTCCTTGGTGATTACTTTGATTTGTTTAGAGTAGGTATCTGTTAATCATCCAGAGTTTCTTTTTTAGCGTTAATATTTTTGTGTCCTCTTACTCCAACCTAAATACTTACAGGATATGGCTGCACACTCAGCATGTGATTTTGGTGGTGGTAAAGCTGAAAAACTTGCTCTTGCCAAATATCGCCAAGTTCTTTGGCAAGGAAGGGTTTTAAACTCACAGTTTTCAGATGAGGAGTTGAGAAGTCAGGGCCGTTGCCCATTGACACCTGAAGAGATTGGATTATTGCTAGCAGCTTTAGGTTTCAGCAATAGTACTCGTCTCTATCTTGCTTCACACAAGGTTAGTCTTGAACCTTATCTTTCAAAAAGTAGGAAGTTTTTTGTAATCATTTGCTACTAACTAGTTGGACTGTGGTTTATCATATGCCTCAGGGTAGCATAGATTTTTTATTTCCTTTGAGAATTTGATGCTTGAAGAAATTTTCTTTTCAGGTTTATGGTGGAGAAGCAAGGATCTCTACCTTGAAGCAATTATTCCCCATGATGGAAGACAAGAAGAGCCTGGCCTCTGCGGAGGAACTGGTTGAAGTTGAAGGCAAGGCTTCTCTATTGGCTGCAGTTGACTATTATGTGAGCTTGCAGAGCAATGTCTTTATATCTGCGTCTCCAGGAAACATGCACAATGCTTTGGTAAACAGATCACTGTTAATCTTGTGTGCTATTTGTGATAGTAGATTATAAGCTGTCCATGCATATTTTAAATTCTGGTGGATGTAAGTTGAGTGGTTGCTTCAATGGCAGGTGGGGCACAGAGCTTACTTGAACCTGAAGACCATAAGACCAAACATGGTGCTGCTGGGCCCGCTTTTCCTGAACAAAAGCTTGGAGTGGTCAGAGTTTCAGCTTGCAGTGGTTAATGGTCATAAAAGTAGACAAGGGCAGATTAGATTGAGAAAGGAGAAGCAATCAATATATACATACCCTGTTCCTGATTGTATGTGTCAATTGTAACTGGGATGGATGCAGAAGTTCTAAACTGCAATTTTTTGCATATTTATCTGCAATTATTACATTCTTTTCCTGACTTGTGTATAGCTAGTGTCTAGAATATTTTGGTTTTGCATTTTGATTGAATTTGTGATTATGGATATGCAGAATTGCACGTCGGTTTCACTTTTCTCCGCTAAGCTTTCAAGTTTTGTTTCTTTAGTGTGATACTTTAGGATCGAAGTTGAAAATCAAATTGGAATATTGTAGTAGTAACGCACTAAATGCAGCACATATGGGGCTACTTCAATGTTTTCACTTCTCTCTCTCTCTCTCTCTCTCTCTCTCTCTCTTTTTGGGGTTTTGGTTTTTGTTGGTTGTTGGGGGGGTTTTGTTTTGTTGGTGAAAGCTACGTGGGAGGAAATGGGTTTTGAAGCTCCATTAAATGGATGCAAGTACTCAATGGCTTCTACTTTAACTAAAGTTTTGAATTCACTTGCTGGACTTTCAGGGAGACTACTACTGGCAGGTGTGACCACTCAGCTTTCTTCTCTGATAAATCATCGAACGGCAATTTTGCAGGATCATTTGATCGCGACAGGCCGTATCTTAAGTTCCAAATATAGCGCACAAGAAGAGAACTGAGAATTAAATAAAATTGAAACATTAATAGTATTTGCAGTTAATAGGCTCCATTGGCTTTGGCTTGTCAGTTACTTCTTCAGATTAGCACTTACTCAATTTAACAATTATTTACAAATAATGGCAATTCATGACAAGTATAAACAGCATAATGAACAGCTTCAAAAACACAGCTGTTGTATCCTTGCACAATTTCAATCTTCAATGGGCATATACAACGCCCACAATTTGACTACCGCTCTTCATACTGTTAATCAATTTGTGAGGTACTTTGAACTGTTGGCATCTGACCATCTTTCTTATCCTTCCCAGCAGGAGACCCATTTCCATCCCGGCTGCCAGCCAATTCCTTCGACTTTTGGGGGAAAGAAGATGGATCAATTTCTTCTTCAATCAGAAGTGTTCGTTTTGAGCCCTCAAGAGCAACACCGAGAACAATGTTTTCTTCCAAAGGAGGCCGGCCTACTGATGGTGAGCTGACAGTCCTCTCCACGTCCTGTTTAGCCTGTGAAGTGGCTGTCGGGATATCACTTTTTTTAGATTCATTAACTGAATATTCTTCAAGTGTTGTCCTGCCTGGAGTTATTTCTTCAGTATTTAGCCCCATTTTCTTCTTACATACGTGTCCTGTGCTTCCGCTAGGCTGCAATGTTTCAGAACTGTTTTGCACTGAATTATCATGCAATGATTTCCCAAGTTGGGGATTGGATTTAGGGATTGCTGAAACGTTAGAAGTTGTACTGGAGTCAGAAGTTGTTGTTGTGACCTTATCTTTTATTGAATCAACATTTGGCTCAGCCATAGACTCAGATGTTGAGGCTGCTTCACCCTTTGCATCCTTTTCCTCATTAGTACGTACTGAACGAGTTGAAGCTTTAGTTTTATCATCAGCATTGATTTTATGAGAGGGTTCGATCAGCAATAATGGACAGTTAGCAGCTACTCCTGAATGAGTAAAAATAGTGTTGGAAAATGGTACATTATCCAAATCAGCCTCATTGTATATTTTTTGAACAGTACGGATGTGTGTGGCAAGCCGGGCCCGATGATGGCTTATAACTCTAAGAAGATCCAAGAGTATTGCTTCCTGTCACATTGCATTTGATAATGCCAAGTCAGCTAATTTTCTAGTAGAAGATAAGGAGATCAACAGTCAGAAAATCCAGGCACATGAGGATATCAAAATTAACACATCAAACATGACAGATGCACTCATAGTGACCATCATGCACCAGTTGTCCATCCAGACAGAGATGCAGGAGCCAGATGGCCCATAACTGCTGATTACCAGGGAATCTGTGGCTCTACATTTAGTATTTGAAGTCTTTAAGTAATTCAAACAATCATTTCCTGGAGTTTGGTTTTTGTCCAAAAACAGATAGGATTTTGAAAGCAATAATAGCAACAGATACATTTAATTCTCTGCATTGTTATACCATCTAATAGCAGCAACACATTCATTTTGCATAATACAAATGACTTACCTTTACACGGAGGTACTCTTCAAAATGTGAGGTTTTCACAAAGCATGATACCAAAATCTGCAACAAAAACCAACGGATAGACAGTAAGACATTGAACAAATTTTTTAAACATAATCACAAATATGATCCAAAAATGTACATTATTTTTTTTCTAATTTTTAAACCAGATGCCACCAAAAATATACCCTTCATCTGTGTTTGCAGAGATACCAAACTTTAGAATTAAAGACAGAACTTTTTAAGAGTATTCCAATCGAAGTTCCAGCCAATTGTAATCAAGGAAACTTTAGCTTCATTAGAGCATGTGCATTAACGTGTTCTACTTCAATTATTCAAATGTAAACACAAACCATCCATGGGGAAGCAAAACCCTTAAATTGAAAAGGGAAAAAACAACACAATGAAGGCCAAAAACAAATCATTTCAAGTCTTTAACACCAAAATCATAATATAATGTCCAAAAATTAACATTTTTTTAATATTCACAAGCAAAGCAAATTTATACAAAGAATAAAGAGAGAAAAGAATGTGTTCTCAAGACATCTTTTCAGAAAGCAATCCTTTTCTTTAGATAATGCACACATCATTTTAGATCTTCATGAGAAATATATAAATATCTTAAATTTGAAAGAGTAAAGAAGGCAACTTAAGAGTTAAGCCTCACCTTAAGAGCCTGATTCTCTGGGTCAATGTTATCCAAGAAAACTCTTCTGTGCAATCTTTGCTGCTCTATTTGAGGATTTTTAGCCAAAACCTTGCGCATATCAGCAACAATGTTCTGCACATAGAAAACGGAAAGACCCAAATTCTTATCTGAGGTGAAGAGAGAGAGGAAATGTACAAGTATTTAAAATGCAGAAAAACTTAGATTGATTCTTACAATTATTTTATTGACATCCAAGTGACTGATAGCAAGGTGGGTCTTAACACGCCAATGAGTCTTCTGGCTGAGATTTCTAACAACATTCACAGTGAATTTATGGTTTGGAATGTGAACTGCTTCACGATCATCACCTCTTATGATTGTAGGTGACCACCATCCCACATGCTGGAACAACATAAATATGTCAATTACATGAATACTTGTAAATTGTTAAAGCAGCCCAAATCCATTTACTATATGTTTCAAAGAACCCAAGTCTCTAACTCCCACTTCATTTTATGAATAGCAGATAAAGAATATGCATGATGTGATCTTTTTTACCATAAAATAATGCTTGTTTCCTTTTTATAAGGTATTAGTGAATGGAAGAAAACACAAACCTCAACCGTGCCAGAAACCTCATAGCCTTCAATCTTTGTCTGAATCCATTCATTCACCACAAATGGCCGTGTTGCATGGATCATTACACTTGAAAGAAAATTTGTAAATACCTGAATTCAAAATAAATAAATAAATAAATAAAGGTCCACTAGATAAAATCCACTCAAGCCAAGTTTCTTCACACACGACAATGAACTACAACCTGTAAACATGAAAACTACAGCACAATATTATGCACAGAAACCCAGAATGTTTACCTCCCGACCAGCAAGGGTGAGCAGCACGGTACCAAGACCCCCAGCTGTGAGCCACCTTTGGGTAGAGAAACCCAGCAATTCCATGCACAATGATACAGCAGCAATCCAAACAGCACTATAAACAGCTTTTCCAGCGAAACTAAATCCCATCTGCCAGAGGAAGAAATAACTCATGTAAAATGATATTCATTAGCTTAACACAGCCTCATCATTAATAAATTATAATCACCTTGACTTTTAACCAAAACTTTCACGCATAATAAGTGACTCCAAATAACATTAGTATGCTTCTTAATAATATTTGAAATATATTGTATTTATAAAATGCACAGCTTCTAAGAGCATCCATAATGCACTTCCCCATTAAAAGATTATTGCATAATCAGACATAAATAATTCTGATCCAAAATCAGAAGCTAGACCTGGCTACTAAGGAAACTCAACAAAAAACACAAAGCACAATTAAGTGTAAACATGAAAAAAGTTTAGAGGCAGTACTGATTATTGACAAGTGGGTGGTACTCATTGAGGATGAAGCAAGGAACTGCAATACGAATAACAGATCTGTTGTTTCCCTATGGAGGAGTGGCTGCTCTACTTTGAACTCATCAAAGGGATAAGAATGCCAAAACAAGGAGTATTTAATTCTAGCTACAGAGATAATGCAAAAAATGAACTCTTTAAACTGAACCATGTAACTAGGACTGAGGTGCATTATTGCCGTTTACCATGTTTGGATCTCATTGCTGCCAAAAGGTAAGCATTTAAAATTCATTTCCAAGCCAAACGTTCTTGTCAGTTTCACATGCTAAGTCAACCACTCCTTGATGGAAAACTCAATTTTCTAGTGCAAGTACCATAGCTCTAATAAAGACATGTAAAGGAAATAAACACAGTAGTAAACTGCAGAGGTCACAGAAACATACATGTGTTGCATTATCAGAGTCCCTTGTCTCTGAGAGGAACTTCTGTGCCTGTTGAATCAATCTGTGAAGAGGAAATGGCCATAACAAAAATTATGATTCGAGCCCCAAAAGAAATTAAAACATACTAAATATAATGACAATCAACAATACAGTAAGAATGAAAACCAAAAGGGATGTTAATCAATATTCAACGAAAGCGAACAGTGGCAGAAATCAGGAGGGAACTGAACATCAGAAGCAAATATGGACTTATGCTCACAAACCTACAAACAAAAACTGCACATTAAGTGGCTAGGTGAAAAGTTGCAGATGCAAGCTTCCAAATTGACGGAGTGGCTCAACAGTTATGACAACCACTTGCCCAAACAAGGTAATAAAGTTGTTGTCACAAATTTTTAAACGGACTATATACATATATACATATATATATATTTCTGGAAAAAGAAACTGGAAAGTCAAAAAATTAATCAGCAGCCAAATGCTTGAACAAGCTGTTCGGTGGCAAGCAAACACACCTTGATAAACAATAGGCAAATGCCAGCACAGTTGATAATGATTGTACAAAATTCAGAAGTCGTTGCTTCACAGCCTGGCTCACTTCTGAATGTAAAATTACAGGATTTAATGCTCTGAAACATTCAGATCACAAATATTAAATTGGTTGGCCAAAATGCGTCTCTTTAAAGATTTAACTCAGCTTTCTCAAAATACCTGCAGATGAGTGTCATTCCAGTCCACAGTAGCAAAGGCTGAAGGTATGAGGTCATAACATAATTTGTTCTACTTTTACTCCAATTATTATCAGACTTCTGCTGAAGATTGCAACCAAAAAAATGAAAAAAAAAAAGGTAAAAAATGGGGTATAGGAGAATGATAGAGTGAATCTGAAACTGAGTAATTCAACCATCGTATAAAACAAAGGAATGTAGAAAAATAAGAGTGAAATACATAGAAAAAAATAATCCTGCCCAGATGCATGAGTGGACCAAGACCCCATGTAGCAAAAGCAATGATACCAATTGCTGGGATCAATTCAAGCACAACTTGACTTCTGCACAGGACATCATATGACCTACACAATTTGCCAAAATTTTTATTAAAAAATTTTAAAATTCCAAGAGTAGGAGAGAAGAATGAAATTATTGGAGAAAAAAAATTCATTATTTAATGGGAGGATCTCCCTGCCTAAGTGATAAGTTGCATATTGATGTTTATATGTAAGTAAGCTTGGCCTTATATGGATAGATATTTGTGCGAATTTAAGCATTTGAATTTCAAATATATATTGCAAAGTTATTATCACTTAAAAGGGTATAATACTTAAGTTAAAGCAGAATCATCCGTCAAGAGAAAAAAGGATAATAACTACAGGATAACCCATCTTGAAAAACTTAGCCTCTCATTATTGAAATTATAACAGCTACAAAGGAACTTAGTAACAACATCCAAGGGGTTATTCTTACAAACTAAGAGTCACTTAAGAATGGCTACATTTAATTATATTTCTCACCCAGTGCAGGTTGAGTTGAGATTACTTTAGGCATAAAAATATTAAGTATACATTTATATTTGTACCTGGAATTGAAAAATGTATGCATAATAAAATATAGTGGAAAAAAATGCAGATAGCAACATGGAAAGTACCTTGTCAAGATCACAGATGCAAATTTCAGAACCGGAATCGTATTTCCTCCACTGGGTGTTAGAAGAGAACGGCAGACAAATACATTGCATCTGGAAGGTGTAGCAATTATTGGCCTGCGTGTGCTACTTAAAAAGTGAACAGTCCAAGCATCCTGTCGCTAAAGATGAACATACAAAAATTTCCGTGGTTTTAGATTCTAACAACACAATCATTCATATCACATGAGTGAACTGGATGCATGAATAACCTTCACAGGCACAATTGAGTTCTGCAATCCAAACTTTAAACAACCATGCTAAAAAGCTTCATGCACAATAGCAAGCAATTGCAATACATAGCATCTAAATTACACAGATAATTTTGCGAATCCATAAAAGTTTACATACCAAACCATGCGATGAAAGACTGGCATTAACCAACTGTACTCTGTTCTTTCCCTTTCCCATCACACACTGTGGATAACAGGGAAATAAAAAAGAATAAATTAAATAATATAACATTAAAAATGAGCCTTTACACTTCCAAAGAGACACTTGTGATATATCTAAAAATTCTAGGTACGTACAGTATGTTGGCTACTGCATCCACGACTATTATAAATCCTTAATTCTTGAGATGATTGGATCGAACTTGCACGAGTCATGGCTGGATTGAAAGAGGAGATGCCACCAAAAGCTCAATGTAATAACTTTGTTCCAATAAACTTCCACCTTAGTACTCCTAAACTATGTTTTACTGTGAAATGGAGTGCAAAGACCAATTAGGTATTAGTGCACCAAACAAACAAGTATGACACCTGCCAAAATCAAGAAAACAACACAATTTAAGTGCATGTACAAACAAATAGGTAGCCCAACAAATACACACAAAATTTGAAATCCACCCAATCGTAGATATACTTCCTAATAAATAGACAGATTTAATAAAAAAAAAATGACTCTATAATGATCAGTTTTTTTCCACTTTTCTTTCAAGCTCAATCTAAAGCCAAAACCCTAGTTTCACAATTGCCTGAAGAATATTATAACAACTAATAGCCATCAATTTCCAAATGCCTTGCAATTACTCCCACATCCATGAAAAGAACACAACAGCAGAAACAAAACAATATACAGAAATATCAACCTATGAACAAGAGCTTCAAATCAGTGCTTCAACTTCCACAGGGCCCCAATCAACAAAGAAAACAGAAACAAACAGAACAGAATTTCCGGGAAATTTTGGTGAGACACTGAAGGGACAAGAAAGCAAGCAGACAATGGCTTAAGCGAAACAGTTGCCTAAATTTATGTGCTTTTTCCTCAAATGGGAAGCAGTCACATTTTGTAAGGAAGGATTAGAGATGGAGATTGCCAAAATGCTTTGAAACTCTGCTAACGTGCACCGGGGGTTGAATCTTCCCCATCCGACGTGGTCCAATCTGATTGTACGATTTTGGATTTAG